>NC_141551.1:50340000-50530000 GCF_021556685.1 Rattus norvegicus
TTCCAAGAACTTCAAATCAAGGCAACTGACCCTGTTCCATTTCCATCCAACTTGAGTATCTACCCCGAGGCATCTGTTAGGAAAAGAAATCATTCTATACATATACAGGAAAGGTGTTGCTAAGAAGAGACTAACTTCCGGCGCTGTGTGGAATAGGCGTGCTTTCACACTCTGAGAAGTGAGTGCCTCTCTTCAGGAAGCTGAGGAACCCAGGAGAGCTGCCTTTGTTTGGTCCTGTTAGACAAGTTGGTCTCTGCTGCTGCGCCAGTGAAGTGAGACATGTTAAATGTTCTTAGCCAGCTCTCTTGACTTGAGAGACTTCAAAAGTTGTCTGTCAGTGGAAGTCTACATGGGCAAACACAGACTGCAGATGATGTACGTGGGAGCTTCTGAAGAGCTGGCAGGATCCAAGCCTCCCGCCAGCCCAGGAGAACACGCGGTGCTTCTTCTCCGAGGAAAGGAACGTGCATCGTTGTTTTTATTTTTCTTGTTATGACGCGCATAGATGAAAACTATATTTGGGGCATTTCATAAAAATATTTAGTGAATATTAAATTTAAAAAACATTTCTCTCTAGAAGCCAAACTGAGTTCCCATGTTTCAGCCAAAACCTTAACAGACAGGAAAGTGTTTATTTGCTTTTTGGCAGTTTTTAAAAACTAGTTATATCCCTCCGCACACTCACAACTAGAGAAGATTAATTACTTCAGTTAGGAATGAGGGAGTCTGAAAAAAATACTGCCAGTAGTCACTTTATGTAGATGTTCTGCTACTCTGTTAAAATGGTCTTCCCCTCCAAGATTTGGGGAACATCATAGAGGGTAGAGCTGGAATAATCGTAAGAATCAGAGGTTGGGGAACATTGGCTCAAGAGTGTCTTCTGGAAATGAGGTTGCTGCTCTCATGAACAGAAGCAGCTGTGATTGCCTGCATCAGATCTGTATAAGATCAATAGTCAGCAGTCCGTTGAGGTAGGGGTAAGGGGACATGAGCATCCATCCCTGCCTGAAGGGCTACTGACAGCTGGTGGGGGGGTCAGTTTCCTAAAGACTGTGGCCTCGGGTAGATGGTCATATTCTAAAGGATGGCCATACCCACGAGTCTATGGGCATTGGTTCTCAACTTTCCTAATGTCGGTTCTCATACTGTGATGCGCCCCAACCATAAAATTATTTTTGTTGCTACTTCATAACTGTAATTTTGGTATGGTTATGGACTGCAATATAAATATCGGATATGCACAATGGTCTTAGTGGCCCCTGGGAAAGAATCATTAGACACCCCCCAAAAAAGGGGTCACAACTCATAGGTTGAGGACCACTGGTTTATAGGCAGTCCAAATTGGATTCAGTGGATTTTATAAAGAAAGTGGGGTAGGGGAGGGGACAGAAAACATGAAGCTGAAAGGGTGAGTCTGGGAGGAGGTATGTGTAAATATGATCAAAAGCTATGTATAAGAGTAAAAAATTAAATAAAATATTATATATAAAAAGAATTAGCTTTGTTATGGAGTCTTCTACATTAGAGCATGAGACTAACTAGATGGATAGAGCTTCATGAGTGTGTATTAGTTTGCTCAGTGCTGTAACTCGATGCCCAAAGGAAGCCACTCAGTCTAGAAGGATTCATTTTGACTCACGGTTTTGGGGGACTTCAGTCCATTGCAGTAAGGAAGGCAAGACAACATTCACAGCAGTGAGAGCAGGGACTCCTCACATGGGAGCCCAACCAGGAAGTAGAGAGAGTGTTACACCAAATCTGTGGGCCTGCATAGCCTTCCAAGCCTCAGGCCTAGTGTCTCAAATCTGCCAACTACGTTCCAAACATTCTGTACCTTCCCCAAATGAAATTACCATCTGGCAACCAATTGCTCAAAGTGTGAGCTCGGCAGGGGATCGGCAGACTCAAACCCTAACAATAAGGTAACCCCCCCCTTTCCCTGACAAAAGCATTTAAGGGCATAGACCTACCAAGTGTGTCCTATGTCATGTAGAGCCAGGAGGCACCTTTCAGAGACTGAAATGCCACAAAAGTGCCTCAGATACTTACTGAGTCGAGAGGCTTAATAATGAAAAATATAAATACGAACATGCGTGTGACTGCTCAATTTACCATTAGGTTATAAGACGTAATCGAACGAGCAATCAGGGGTTTGCGTACCTCGCTGCACTTTTTATCTGCCCCTCTCTTGAGTCTCCTGAATGGGTGTGAGACTGCTAGATAGTCTGCAATTGTGCCCATGAGTCTAATTCCTGCAATTTTCTTTGCTGAGAACAGCTATGTGGAACCTAGGATATGCCTTCTGCCATATTATGGCTTATTTTCCCTTTGCCAAGGGAATACCAGCCAAGCTTCTTTTTGAACAGGAATGCAGGAGAAGGAGGATATGTGGGGGTGCTTTGGTTGACATTGCTGGTAAAAGGTACCCTGATAGTTCTATCTGTCAAGGGAGGAGACACTATGAAAGGAAGCATAGGAGGCAGCCAGAGGGACAAGGCATAGATGTGACAGAGACAAATCTGTACACTGCTTGAGTATGTCAAATAACAGTGTGTATAATGAACAGGTTATGACACTCAAAGGTTGTCTATGAATATCCGGTCCTTGCTTCCTCACTGAGCAAAGAGATGTTGGGAAGACAAGCCTGAGTGGTTGGAGCTCTGGGAACTGGAAGATGAACTAGTGTTTCCTCACTGTGGGTGTGAATCTCTGGTGTTTGACAGCCCCTTTTAACTTCCTTCCCTTTCCATGTAGAATGGGGTATTATGTACGCCGTTCTAGATAGAAGCAGAGGCCAAAGCCAAACCTTTCCATGGTAGAGAACAAAGGCCTCTACTGAGGCAGAGACCAATTTGTTAGGACATTGGCATCACCAATTAGATACAGAACTTGGAGCCGAATCCCCTTTGTTATTAAAATGAAGGGGTCCAAAGCTATGTTGGGTGAGAAAAGTGTTCACCTCTTTCCACCCTGGGAATCCACACTGGTCCAGTCCATTCCACAAAGGAGTTAAAACATGTGTCCTACTGTATCACATCACAAATGTCTGTTTTTATAGACTTAGCAATCAGTTTCTTGAAAACCTGTGATTCCAAATCTACGAGCACCTCCCTTTACATAAAGATGCGTCATCCTATGAGTTTGCATTCATTTAAAACTTGGAACTCGTGTGAATAAGCACTAAACTAATTATATCTATTCTGCAGAATATTCCATATCAACGAAAACTTATTCTTAGGAAGGAAAAGGTGCCATTCTCTCTGAAACATAGACTTATCGTGTAGCATAGGCTCGAATTCATGAACCTCCCACTCCAGACTCTCAAGTGCTGAGATCACAGTCATGCATCACCACGCCCATCTTAGGAAATGCTTTAGAAACAGCAGAATAGGTTACACACTCAGGAAACTGTAGGAGTCCGAGCATCAGGAGGCCTGCTCTAAAACTGTCTCCTAGAAACATCATGGAATCTACACTTAGGGTACTGTAACAATATGGCTGCTTAAAATAGGTGGGAGCAAGCACAGCACCTGTCCCTAAATCCAAACAAAGAGCAGGGAGAGTTAGTCTTTTTTTTTAATGTTAAAACAATTTTTAAAAATAGTAGAAAACATTTTACACACACACACACACAGACACAGAAGCCAGAAGCACGTGGGGTTTCTCTTCCCTGTGTAGATCTGGCTGTTCTGGACATCATTCTGTAGATCAGGCTGGCCTTGAACTCAAGAGATCTGCCTTCCTTTGCCTCCTGAGTGCTAAGATTAAATATGTGGGCTATAATGCCCAGCTGTATGTAACGAGGAGGAAGGGACGGAGGGGGAGGGCAGCACCCAACATAGCACTGTACATGTAACAATTAAGCCAAGGCACAGGGCACAAAAGGCAGTCACCCCCTCCCATCCCATCTCAGTCAGAAACAAGTGGAATTTAACATTTAAAACGCAGGGTTGCCCAGATGGTTCAGCAGTAAAAGGTGCTTGCCATGGAAGCCTGACAACCTGAATTTCACCCCTGAGTCACACACTGGGGGAAGAGATAACTCATACATGTTGTCTTCTGAACTCCACATGTGCACCATGGCATGCCTGCGAAGTCACATGTGCATTAGGCAGAAATGAATAAAGGCATTCTACCATAATGGCACCCAGGCTTAGACATGTGTCGATATAGTAACTGATCTTCGGCAACAAAGCAAAGGCGACAGATACAGAAAGGTGCTACATCAACTTTGTACAAAAACATCTAGATGCATGTCTCATAACCTCCACAACGATATTCAAGATGGACTAAGACCTCGGTGGAAGTTCAAAGCTATAAAACTGAAAGGTAGCATCGAAGAAATCTAAATGAATTGGATGAGGAAGCAGGAAGGGGGGAGGAGAGAGACAGAACCATTGTCAGAGGAGTAAAAGACAAGCTCTGCACTGGGAGACAATATTTATCATCTGCCATAGGCAAAGAGCTCTTCAAATTAAGTAGCAAGAAAACAAACTAGTGTTTTGAACGGCCCATCCATGTTAGAAGACACAAACCATCACAGAAGACAGACAGATGCTCAATGTGACCATGAAGCAGGCTCTACCCCAGCATCCTGTAGGTGAATAGGAACTTCCCAAAACAAGATGCTCATTCATGGGTCAAAAGTCAGAACTTAAGAACACTAAATACTAAAGGGTGTAGAGTAACAGGAGCTTTGATTCATCCCTGGTGGGAATTCAGAAATGGCCCAATCGCTTGGCAAAGGCAGTTTGACAGAGATCTTTTAATGAACGTGTTATTAAACATTTGTCCTAGAAAGCGTGTCTAGTATCTGAGATCAACTATTCTTTTGAATCGAAGGGAAATGCTGTGCCAGTAGGAAGCAAAGAGCAAACAGTTTAGTGAGGCTGCATAAAGCTAACGGCTTCCTCAAAGCAAGAGGCAGTGATGGGGAGAGAAGACAGGGGCAGGGTTGGAAGAGAGCTGCTGTGAAACCTGTATCTGACCAACAAAGGAACAACACGAGAGCCTTCAGATCTGGAGTAAAAACCTCTGATCCATCAGTGTTTCACAGAATTATCAAAAGACGTGAGTGTGCATTTCCTCTAAAAGCATGAAAAATGGCTGACAAGTACATGAAAAGGTGCCCAACGCCACTAACCATCCAGAAAATGTAAATCAAATGACAGAGCACTGCCCTCATAGGCATGCACTGCTAGGTCTGCCAGAATAGCAATTATTATATAGAAATCAAAAGATAGCATTCACATTTCGGGTACTTACCCCATACCACTAAAGTCAGGATCTCCTGGTAGTTTTGTCCGGCGTGCGCGCGCGCGCACACACACACACACACACACACACACACACACAACCTCTTTCTTTATCTGTGTCATGATGTGGAAATTTTTCTTAATGGAACAGTGGATAATAAAAATAAAGGGTGTGGGGTTGGGGATTTAGCTCAGTGGTAGAGCGCTTGCCTAGGAAGCGCAAGGCCCTGGGTTCGGTCCCCAGCTCCGAAAAAAAGAACCAAAAAAAATAAAATAAAATAAAATAAAGGGTGTGTGTGTGTGTGTGTGTGTGCGCGCGCGCGCGCGTGTGCAGGTAGAATATTATGCAACTCTAAATTACAAGTGATTCCTGTCATGTGTGACATCGTGTGAAATCAGTTAATGCTGGATGTAATAAACCTTGAGAGATGACTCTATTCTAAAGACTCATACACAACATGCTCTCTGTAGCTAACAATCTTAACAAATTAAGAAAGTTAACTGACATACTAAGAGTCATCTGAACATAATTATAGAGTTTTATACATTTTGCCTTTACTCCCAAGTAGCCCTACATGAACCCATCCAGAATCCCATTTATTGTCATTTTATAATCAGAAAATAAAAAAAAACATTTTGAGGGTAATAATGAATGAATAGGTTATTGCATTTATCTGTTTATTTTGTATGTGTATTATGTACGTATGGGGGGATGGGCATGCCGTGACTTGAATGTGGAGACCAGAGGGCAACTTGCAAGATTCAGCCCTCTCCACCTTGTGGTTCCTGGGGATGGAACTCAGATCTTACATCTTCGAGGCAAGTGCCCCTAACTTCTGAACTATGTCACCATCCCTGAATAAATAATCTTGATAATATTTTCTATTGCTTCTGATTAATAAAGTAAAATAGCAAGGTTAGAAGTTGAATTTTTTTTTAAATCTGAGTTTTCAACATTTGTTTTTTTTTTTAAAAAACCAACAATAAGGTATTTCTGATGTTATTTTTCATTGTCCAGACCAAAAATAGTTTCCTGGCTAGAAAACTCCATGACTCCAACTGACAGAGGTATTTAGTGGGTATCACTTTGCTTCATGAATTTATTCAACAGTCAACAAATCTGTGTGTTTGGGCTTGTTCTAGTCAAGCATAGAGGATCTAACACTGAAAGAGAAGCTGATACACCCTTAAGTAGCTTGCAGGGCAGTGGAACTGAAAAGGACAGTGTGTACACATCAGCCCAGCTGACGTTTGAAAATGACTGCCAAGATCAGATTCATGAAACACAAAGAAACTCTTCTCCCTTCACACTTCACACTCAGTCTCCAGACATCACACCATACTCCCAGAGAACTCCCATGGAAGGCAGTAGAACTTCAGAAGGGAGAGGCGTTGTAAAAGACAAGGGTCTCAGAGTGTAAACGCATAAGAGTTCACATTCAGGCTCTCCCACTCGACAGGTATGCTACCTGGCACAAGCCAACTGAGTTCCACATCTCTATTGGAACGGGGATGATGACAGGGGGCTTTCTTTGGTTTAAGTGAAATCAGTCCCGGATCAATGCTCAGGTATAGTGAAAGTGCTTATTGAACCAACCTTTTGTCTTACCCAAAACCCCACATGTTCATCCATAAACCAGCCAAGAGTCAAGAACAAAGATGAAAAAATCACTTGCAGGAGGAGAAAGGTCCTGGCTTTCATTTGGGGTGGTGAAAACCTTTTTAGATTAATTGTCATGATGTTTCCCTAGCTCTAATGCAGAGAAAAAGCAATGATCACACCTTCAATGGACAGACTGCACGCTGTGTTAATTACATTTCAATAAAGGTTCAAAAACTGGAAGAGGAGGAAGAGGAAGGAAGGAAGGAGGGAAGGAAGGAAGGAAGGAAGGAAGGAAGGAAGGAAGGAAGAACCAATGAAATTCTTCAATTGATGTGTCTATCTAGAAGGGTCAGTAGCTATTAATAGTGAGCTGATTACCATTTTCTAGTTATAAATGTATCTTCAGTTCAAAGCCACTGTAACATTAAGACTCTTTCAAATTTTCTTTATATAAATTCCTTCTTTTAAGGAAAAAAAATACTTCAGTCGCACACACACTTACATATACACACACCTTACAAGACAACTTTCATCTTTTCTCATACCCAAGTCCCAAGAAAAATTTACTTTAAAATGCTTGAAGTTCTATATTCAAAGACAGAAGCTTATCTTTGAGATGAAGCTACAGAAAGGGTTTTCAAATGTTTTTCTGAATGAGTTCAAGACTTCTGCTTCATTACTTAACACCTGATGCCACCGCCAAGGGACGGCTAGCGATAACCAAAAAATAAATGTTGATCTAAAACAATGAAGCAGGGTTCTACTTGAACACACTTTCTTATTCATATTTCCTGATAACAGGAAAGGTACTTGGTCTTTCTAACAAATCACACAGTCCAACCCTCACTGTGTCCAAGGTGTGCCCACATTACTTCAGCAGAACAGCATTAACTGCACTTCCCAGAGGTCTGTTGTCATGGCAAATGGTTTCATCATTTAAAGATGTTGGATGGACCCAGTGATTTGCACTTGAAACTCCAGCTACTTAGCTGAAGGAGGAGGATGGCTTGGTCCTAGGACAACTTAGTAAGACTCTCAAAAACAAAACAATAACCCTGCTCTCAGAATAACCAGAATAAATTCATGGTTTGTGTTTGGTGAACACACTCTTTAGTTTTTGATGTGGGTTTCCTCTCCACATGAATGTGCATGCACTCTGGAAGATACAAGCTTTGCACTGCTCTGCCACCAGCGATGGTGACTTTCAAGGGACCATCTCATTCTCACTGTCAGGCAACGAAGGCGACGAAAAAGTTCATGGCTAGTACACGCAGTGGGACAAATTATAAAAATTAGTTCCTTCAGCCCCTCAAAACCTACATGGGGGTTGAAAATCAAGACTAGACCCTTTTTCTTATCAGTATAGTAATTAAAGTACTATTTACTTTTGACAAATACACGAGCTGATACATTTCTACCGAGCACTGGTCACCAGCTCCAGCCACTGGCTAGCTCGACGTTTCCAGTGACAGCGTGGTTATCAGTAATGAGAGTGGATAATGAAGCATGCAAGTCAACAGTGTCATTTCATGCCCCTGTGAATCACAGACAAGTTTATAACAACACAGCTATGAACCTCAATAACAGTTTCTCACCCAGCAAAGCATCGCCCATACTCCATGCTTAGTCGCAGCAAACATGGTGTAAGCCTGGATTAGTACGTAATCTCTTCTCAAATTAATCAGAATTCTAAAAGAAATGTTCTGTTGGAAGTGGTGGGATCAGTAAAGTGAATGCGGCAGAATAAGAATCATAACTCTGTATTTTAGACTATCCTCAATCACGCAGACCATTTGCCTGTTAATGAGTTATAGCACATTTATGACTTGGGAGATCCAAGAGAAGCAGAATTTACGAGTGTCTCTAGTGGTTTTAAAAAAAAAGTCATTTATTTCTCTAGTTAATTACCTTTAAAATATTCACTTCCTAAGCCCCACCCCCATTGGAAAGTAAAGACACAGAACACAAGGTGAAGAAATTCCTATATGGCATTCTTCCTTTCGTATTCTGTCTTATTATAGTCATATATATTCTGTCTTATTATATTATTATATTATATTATCATTATTATATTCTGTCATATAGATTCTGTCTTATTATAGTCACACTCAGTGAGCCACTGGTATTCCGCTGTCTCCTAGGAAATTTCCCATTGATGATCTAAGCAAGGTTGGTTTGCTTGCTTGCTTGCTTGTTTGTAGACAGGATCTCTCTGGAGCCCAAGCTGGCCTCGGGCTCATGTTCTTTCTGTCTGACTACAGATTGCTGGAACTGCAAGAGAGATCCACCTTCTCCAGCATAGATGCTACAGTAACATCGCCATTGGTTTCTGGACTGTTTCAAAAGTAATTCAGCAGAAACTACAAAGGAATAAACTTATAGTGCCTGGCTCATTTGAGAGCTCAACAGGCAGGTGCCAATATAATTGGAAGGTGGTATCAATTTGTTGTTTGTGAGGGCTATCCTTCAAATCCTCTCTGGTTCATCTAGATGTTCAAGGCTTCCCACAGCCCTCACTACTAACTGAACAATTGTGCTCTCCTGCCATTCTTCAGCATCCTGGTAGACCTTATCAACCATTGGGCAAAGGCAAGTGGCCCTGGCTCATTTTATGCTTGAGTACTTGAGACAATGAATACATAAATTCCCTTAAAGAGAAATGATCGAGGAACTTGGAGAGGACCTAGCATCTCTCTTTCTCCCTTTCTCTCCCATGCTTCCCCAATCACGTTTGGAATATTGCACCACCAATGGCAGGTCATTAACCAAACCAGCTCAATACCCACATCCAGGGTGATATGAGTCTGAAAGGTACCTATTCCTTTCTCACTGGTCCAACAGGACAGTGCCGAGAGCTCATCTGTCTGTAGATGTTCAAGAGGCTGTCATTGGCAAATGCCAGTTTTCCTTTCTCCCCTTGGCTGTACTCAGTTAACCATTAGAAAACTAAAGGGGAGGGGGAAGGGCTGTTATAGGAATGGACACAGCTGAACTGAGTTTTTTCTCCCATGGATGGCCACCTACGCAAAAAAGGCCCAATAAGAAACATGATTGAGGGGCTGGAGAGCTGGATCAGTGGTCACGAGTTCAATTGTCAGCACCCACACCCAGGGTGCCCTGCAATGCAGCCACCTATCACTCCAGCTCTGGGAATATAAACCCTCTTTGGGCCTGCTCAAACACCTGTGCTCTTGTGTACATGCCCACAGATGCACTCACATGCACATAATTAAAAATAAATAAAAATTGTTGAAAATCCCCCCACTTAAATAAAATGCTAAAAAAAAAAAACATTCAAGACTCCTAAAGCCAAGCTCAACACATGTATTTACACACAATGCTGAATTCACCAATTTCCCCCCCATTTTTAAGAGCAAGTTTTCAAACAAACTCTTATATTTTAGGCATGTGTGTCCCAAATGTCACAAATGAAATACTATGGAAATTCCTCCAACATCTGTGAGTCATTTCGTACAATCCATCATGGCTCCTAAACGTTCACCTTAGAGAAGAAAGATCAGAGTAAAATAAGCAAACACACACATGTAGTAATAGTTTTTCTCTCCTATTAAGCACAGGCTGAAGCCTGTTAATTTTTTCCAGAGGTAACCTCACTATTAACACTTTATTTCCATGCACAACTTGGTTCTTGAACAACCAGAAATTCACTTACAGGCTGTAATTGGAGAAGTGAAGACTAGCTAAACAGAAGCCAACCCTAATGAGGGTTTCCAAATTCAGGAGGCAGCTAAATAGTTAACTCAATGTCCAGCCCAGTCTCTATATCTACCACCTCCAAGAGATTGCAAAACTATCCAATAGCCCGTGAAGACTGTGACTATGAATTATTGAGATTCAAATGCACCATCAAATTAAAACATAGGCATATACAATCTCCACACTATCAAATTATGTTTGGGGTGTGTGTGTGTGTGTGTGTGTGTGTGTGTGTGTGTGTGTGTGTGAGACACTCTCTATGATCGTAGGAATGGCTATGACTCAGCTCATGGCACCTGACAGTGTCACAAGTGTGAGGGTAAGCACCCGTTTCTTTTGTCAAACTTCATAGGACAAACTCTCGCATCTTTCTTTGCCCTTCCCTTTCCTCAGTCCCCGAGTCCCTCCTCTCTGAGCTCTGCAGACTAATTGCCTCCAAATATCTTTACTTTTCCTGAAAAGGGGAAAGAGTCATTTGAGTTGAATTTTTAAAATGGGGACACTGCCTTCAGCACACTGTACTGAGAAAGAAATAAAGTAAATTAAGCTTCTTGAAAATGGGTGTATATTAAATACACATCTTAAGACACAGGCCTCCGTAAAGACGAGGCCTTACGTTCTACAGCACCACAGGAGACATCCGCACGTGCCGTGACCTGGACTTGTGAGGCGATGAGGAGACTGGGTCTGCCCATGCTCAGCTACTATGGTTTGATTCTCTAGCCATGAGACTGTGCAGAGACATCCACAGATATGACTGGGTGGAGGCATAGAAAGCCAGTTCTCTATCTGGAGATCATCAGGCATGGTGGCACATGCTGGGAATCCCAACACTCAAAAGGGCGAAGACCAGAGGATCATGATGAGTTCAGACTCCAATACAGACTGAAGTTTTGTCTCAAAAAAAAAAAAGGTTTTTAAAATAAAAAAATCATTTTTTAGAGGCTGGGCTGAAAGTTCTATGGCTTTCATTATTTGTATACTATTAAACCAGTATCTTCAAGCTCTTTAAATCCAGGGTCAGAGTATCTGGATTCTGCTTCAATGTATGGACTTCTTTGGCTATACATTCACGCAACCCTACAACAACCTCTGCTCCAAATAATCCACTTTTATTAGAGGCCAAGGTTAAAAGTCAAAACTAAACAGACTTCTTGGCAAACTGAAAAATAACCCAAACTGTCCCAGAAAGCTTGCGGCTAATTTTATAACATCTACCACCCAGTGAGGTTACACCGCAGGAAACCTGTCCTATCCCACGCTTACATAAATAAAATCATGACAAGCATTAAGCCCATTAAGAACCAGGAAGACAGCGCCTCACTTTAATGAGTGAATTTTCTAAGAAATATCAATCTCAAGTTTATGAAAGTTAGCTCGTATTCTCTTCAAATCATTTTTTTACCCCTGTTGCTGAAAATCTTTATGTAACTAATTATAAGTGATGTTTTTCATGTCTTGATTCTCTTTCCACAAGAAGAAGGATCAGCCTGAACACCCCCCCACCACGACCACCATTTGTTCTACAGGGAGAACCCTAGGGAGGAAAACCATACAGCCTGAGGGCTGGGGCCTAGAATTTGATATAACTGGCCCTTGGTCTTGGAAGTGGGTCCTAAACAAACAGGCAGGATAAGAAAAGATTAAATTTCTCTGCTCTCGCATCACCTCCCAGCCCTGTGTTCTCACAGTATTGTATTAAGTGGCTTTTCAGAGTGCCAGCCAACCCAAGCTAAAATGCAAAGATAGAGAAGATGGAAAAAAAATGTTCTAAAGTCAAATTGAACTTTAGGTATCATTTCTATTTAAACAAACAAGAACTAACGCCATAGCTATTTTCAGTGGAATTCACAGATTTCTCCAATCTTTCCTTCTTAAAACAGTCAGAGCTACTACTCTGTCCAGCAATAAAGCCTTCAGAGGAATACGCCCTTGGCCAACCTAGCTTAAAGGGGAGAAAGGTTCCCCATGTTCATTTTCCAATGGTCCTCTTGAAACAACTAGTGTGCGGGCTGCTCCCTGGGAGCATTCTGGGAGCTTCTTTTCTATCTTCTGGCCTGTTAGTGATGCATGCCACTTGACACGCCCCGCGTCATGTGCTATGAGACATGGTGACCTGATGTGGACTATCCGCATGGCTGGTACACTGAGTTATATTCCCAAAGGTGGAGGTGGAGGCATCCAGTTTCCCAGGGCTGCGTTTCCCTGGTGACTAATGGGTTGCGCTTGCCAAACATCTTGCTGAGTTAAGGGGCAAGAAAGGTTCTGTCTGGGGATGCAGAAGAGATGACTGGCTCAACTGGGCCTTAAACCGTTAGCCTTAGCTTCATTAGCTCTGAGCTGCATCAAGACAATGGCCCTGACTATCGGCAAGGGCACTGTTTGATTCAGTGGGTAGGTAGAGAAACGTAAGACCCCACAACATAGAAACAGACAGATTGGCTGGCATATCACAAATAAAATGAACTTGAGCTCTGTCTCCTTGATACCTTTTAAGAGACAGTCGCTTCTGACCCCAAGTTTCACAGATCCTCCATGCTAGCCCGCAGTATGAAGAAGCCTTTTTAAGGCTCCGACTCATCTTTCAGGTAAAGGCAGCCAAGCACACACGACGGTTAAGCATCATTGTGTAACCCAAAAGTCAGAGAACCTACAAACCAACTTTCTGCCCTCTCAAAGCACAAGGAAAATAAATTCCCCTCACAGATGAACAGAGATACATCATGGAGAGGAGGGCAGAGGGAGATAAATAAAAATAAATGATATTTACCTTCTTCTGTTTCGTGCCACACGATCCCTTCCAAATTGACACTGGTCCCAGGTTCACAGGGCCCAAGACACTCTGGCTCTGTCACTACTCCAACTTCACACGTATTGACACCCACGGACCGAGTCCGAACCAAAAGCTGTTCGACTGGTGCTGCAATATTGGATGAAGATGGGGAAAAGTAGGAGGGCGGAATCTGAGGTGCGAGACTGCTGGCAATCGGCGGCGGTGGTGCCGGCACTGTAAACAGGGGGTCAACCTGAAAGACAGACAGGCTTACTGCAGGGTGATGCATTCTGGGAGTTCTCTGTACTGCAATCTGCTTACATCGCTTCTAGAACAGCCCCTTATCCCACATTCCATTTGCAATTATCTAGGCTTGGAGTGCTTTCGGGGCGCCAAAACAGAAGGCGAACAGAAACCAGCATTTTGGTGTTTGCAAGTCCAAGAAGGTGAAGAGGGGAGAGCTAGCTTCCTGAAGGAGAAGCAGGCCTTCTAAATTCACCAATGGACCACCTCTTAGTCTCTGGGACCGTGAATGGAAAATGTTCTGTAAAATTAACACTCCTTCCCATTCATACAGGAACCTCCTTTTCAAGATTATAACATTATCTAAAAGGGGAAACTCTGATAAATGCTAATAAACAACAACATCTATGTTATTGGACATGTAAATAAAGGAGATGGACTTACAATTATTCTCAGAGTACTTTATAAAGCATAATGAATTAAATCAGTACTAAAATATATTAACTTACTCTGCTGAATACATAAAATTTATAACTTGATTATACACACTGAGGCACATAAACTGAATATTAGCCTGTGTTAAGAACCAATTCCTAATTAAGTGTTCTAGCGTGAAGTTTAGCAGGAATTCATAAAGAGGATAAATAAGTATGTGTGTGCCTGGCATCAACATAACCTGAGCTCTCCAAACCACAAAGCCTTCAGTGGCTCATCTTATCAAGGCAAATGAGGAGCTTGACCAAACCTTGGCAGCCCCATCTCAAAACCCAAAAGAAGTGAGATCGGCAGCCAAGGACAAGGTTTAGCTGTCCAACAATGTCCCCCTTGGCGCCCCTAGACAAGCAACAGAGGTGTTCTTCTCCAGCTTAGATGCTCAGCTGGGATGAAAACAAAGCTCATGTATGTACAAGACACATAGCCAGCCATTTATTTGGCTCACGTAACAGCTGCTAGTACAGCTACTGAACAGCACCGATTTGACCTTGGAAACAGGTCGTTGGTTGAGAAGAGGACAGAGAGGGACACACCTGTATACTGGGACTCGGGATTACCAATGCACTGTGCACAGACAATGGCATCTTGCATTTGCTATCAGTTGGGTTAGCAAACAGTAAATGTTAAGGAGGACACACAGATGGTTGACCTAGTAAAACTCCATCTGTTGTGCATGCATCCCTTGCTTCATAGCGTCTACTTTGCAGTCTTTGACTACAGATTTAATATTACATGGTCTTTGTTGCAAGGGGGAGAAAAGTATTTCAAAAGAGTCGGATGAGAAATTGTTCTTCTTAAATGACAGAGGCTGGGTGGGCTCTGATGAAAGGACCAGAGGACCCTCTACCATTTGCATCCCACCTAAAATGACAAACTGGCATTTCTTCCTCTGAGGCTACTCTAGACGCCAGAGAACAGCCCTTCGCCCATCTGCATGTTAAAGAAACTTAATTTCCTGCTCTCAAAGCTGCCATAAAACTTCTTTTGCTCCTTGCCTTTTATTGTTCTGCATTCCTGATCCTCATCATCACACAGTACCAGAAAGAAAAGCCCTCAGCAGGGCCAAGTCTTAGATAAGGTGATTTATGCCTTCGAGTTACTGCTGCTTAATGTGGGTCAAAGTTTGCGCAGCAAGTTCCGGTTTAAAGTGGGGGGCTGATAAAGAGGAAAGGGTTCTGCGGAAGAAAATTAAGGCAGAGAGAGAGAGAGAGAGAGAGAGAGAGAGAGAGAGAGAGAGAGGAGCGCAACCCTAACTACAGTCTTTAATGCAGATAAAAAGCTGTTTGTGAGATCAGAATCACGCTACCAAATTAAAAACTGCGAGGCGATGGTTTGATGCCAAAAGGACAAATAGGGAACACTTTCCTGAAAATAGCCTCAGGTGACCTGATTCACAGTCCACACTAATACTGAGAACAAAGACTCTTGAGTTGATGTGTGAAAAAGAGTCTGGGAGAGCCGTGGTTTAGATTCTGAAGGCAAGGACCCAGTGGATAATGAACAGGCCCTTTCTGGGTACAGCGTGCGCTCACACTAGGACTTTGGCTCTGGACCTGAAGCTAATTAGTCTGTGACCCTCCCTAATCCTTTAACCTCTCTAACTAAGTTCCACATTCTTTAATCTGAAAATGGATTCCTCAGCCTCCCAATGTTGCAAGCAAACCTTATCACACTTGTTTCTGCATTAAATTCAACTTGGTTTCACTTAGAGACAGATCGGACACACCCTATAATATTTGTGATATTTATATAATTCCAAAACTCAAATTTCCTTTGAAATTTTTCCTGTGGAGCTGCTGCTGCTGCTGCTGCTGCTGCTGCTGCTGCTGCTGCTGCTGCTGCTGCTGCTGCTGTTGTTGCTGGGGGGGGGGGAGCAAAACTCAGGGTCTGAGGCAGACTCAGTCTATGCTCTTACTTACTGTGAGACACTCATGACCCTAGGTTCAAATTCCTGAAGAATATGGATTTCTTGGTAAGAAAGGCATCCGAATAAGAAGCCAATCGTGCTTATTTTCATGAACACAATTCAAATGTAAGGAAAACAAGGGAATGAAGAAGGTTCAGAGATTGACGATAAATATGAACTTACTCATAAAATGATAATCATCTAAAGGCCTTAACACCTGGTAGGTAATATAATCTCAAATATGCAGATCTTTGCTGGACAAAGTGAAGTATTCTCTCTTTTCCTATGGAACCCATTACTGCGGTTTCCAGAAGAACTGTTCTCTCCCACAGCCCTAGGAGTCCTACAGAGGTGGGGCACAAAGACCACCCATGTGGCCTTCCACAGGTCCTCCTCCCTCTGGGTCACCAAATGGAAAGAAGGCTTTCGGGATGGGAATTATAGTCACTCCCAGAGTGTTTTATTTGGCAGATTTGCTATTTTCAAAAAGCAGTCCTCTTATTTGCAAACACTTAGGAGCTTAGAGAAGAATCTGAGTTTCCATTAGCTCAAAGGACTGGGAATGGCACTTCACGGAGCCCACATTCCTCACATCAACCACGGGCAGCTCGGTGTGTCCGTGCCTCGAAACATTGGCTGAGGCCATCATGGAATGTTCCAGCAAGGAGGCTACCTAGACCAACCCACTCAATTCTAGGGAAACTCATGTCCCACATTTGGGCAAGAACAATAAGCTAGTTCTGATGTCAGCCAGGCCAGGAGAGAACACTTGGCAGTAGGACAGTCACAAGAGAATGACCTAGCTCAGGAGACTAAAACAGAGAGGAATGTTCAGAAAATATGGCCAGGAATTTCTACCAGATAATGCCTGGTGGAAATGGTCCTCTGAGAAGGTTCCAGTCCTCTCATTTATGTCATGGTCTTATCAAACAGGCATACCATATCCATGAGCAGGACCTTAAAGGATGTATTAAAGTTCATTTAGTATTTGTGGAGACAGGGTCTCCTTAGACAGAATAATCTGCCTCCAATCCGTGCGTTCTCCTCCTCTCCTAGTTCTGGGATTGTAAGACCCACACCCTGCCTTAATAGTTATACAAATAGATCGACTCCACTTGAGCCATTTCTCAGGCCACTGATCTACACTGAGGCCATAATTTCTTCAGCCAATGAAGCTTGTTAGGTTAGAGGGACTGCACACCGCTTCCACAGGCCTGTCTGTTGTCTGGGGCAGCAGCTTCTGAGCAGGGCAGCTGAAGGGGTTCTGTGAACAGGAGGCCCAGGTTCAAGTCCTGGCTCTACCAACTCATGCCAAGTTAATGACAGCTATCATCGGGATCAGAATCTAAGAAAAGGGGTAGTAATGGCCATCGCACCCACTGGGTTGCAAGGAAAACTGAGAGAGCTCATGCAAAAGGAATGTTCGGCATGGGGGACAGTTCAAAAGAAGGTATTAAGTGATGACCAACACCTGCACAGGTTGGAAGACTGGTGCATCTCTGTAAACACTATGTCTTAAGGAGTGGCAGATTCCCCAGTCTGATATTACAGCCATCTAAACCCTACACACAACCTTACAAAGCTACTTTCATATGCTACTATATTTAACATAAATCTGTAACCCCCTCTAAACATATAGCTAAGTTTGGTTGAAATGTGTTAAAAGTATAAGAAAAGGGGGCTTAACCCAGAGAAGCTCTGCCTGGAGAAACACGGGCTCTTTCAAACACTGACAGCTGGCAGCCGTCCGCTGGTGCGGCCCACACCCATTTCATAGTATCCTAGCAAAGATCAGAGCACCCCAGGTCCTGATGAGCCCCGAATTGCCAAGAAGTCTTCCAATCTCCAATTGTGCCTTTTCTCACACAGCCTTCACAAAAGTCTGCTCCTGATCAAACCCCACATCCACTAAAGAGCTACTACTCCGAAACCCTGAGCAACACACAACAACAAAAAGGAAGAAATGGGAAAAAAGGCAGAGAAAAGAAAGAAGAAAAAAAAAGAGTGGGCCTGAGCCCCTATCCCCCAAGGCTAACAAGCTTCATGAAGAGAATCAGTCAACGCTAATTAATCATAAATGAATTGAAATGACAACTTCAGTCGTAGAGCTGTGTTTAAGGGAAGAGTGTAGAGGTGAGACACTCATGATCAGCAGTGTGGTGCAGACAATATAGTCTTTAGAGTTGGAAACCTAGCTCGGTTACTCATTGTGGCTGCTCAGGCAGGGCACTGGATCTCTATGTGACTCTTGCCTTCATCTGGAAAAAAAGAACCACAAATAGTCCCTAGATGACGGGACAGGGAGTCACACACACAACCTTAATTCAGGGTGTAGGACAGTAAGTAGGAGCCAGTGCGGCCATCATGGCAAAAACGTCTGAGACCCGAGCGAAGGGAAATTGATGAGTGCTTTGGTCCTAAAGGCCAAAGGTTAGGCTTTAGTACAAAAAGCAGTTCAGGAATGACAACTTTACATACCTTTTGGGGAAGAAACATACTTCCAATAAGCTAAGCCCTCATTTAAAACTCACGGGGTAGAGGTTGGGCTTACATGCCACTAATAGCGGAAAATTAAAGACGAGGGGGGTGTAAAAGTACTGGCCAGTTACAGCAAGGGTTCCTTGGTCAAAACTCTTGACTGTCATCTTGATAGGACACTGATGTAACCTATTAAAGCCCAAAAGAGGAAAGCAGCCATCTGGGGGGGGTGGAGGTGGAGGGGGCAGGGGGGGAAAAAGGACTCGTAAGTCTAACAGCTGGTGGTGGCAGCCTGTCAAACTGAGGAAAGTTAATGTCAAGAACAGACGCGCCGCAGTCTCTCACTGTTATTTTTGCATGATTATTCCCAGGTGTTGGTGCACGCTGTGCAGTAGCCTTGGCTATTTATCACGCCAGAGAGCCTAAGAGCAGGGGGCGGAGGGAATCGGGAGCAGAGGGGTGGAGGGAGGCGGGGAAGAGGTTATTTCCACAGATAGCCAGCACTTAGTGTATGTAATCAGAGGGCTAGGGGCGCGCGGTGGGGGCGAGGGGCGACCCTGCAGAGGTCCTGGCAATATTTTCTCTGTTCACCTTATTTCAAGGGCTTCCTGAGTGCTGATGAGCCAGGAAGGCTGGTGGCTGCTTTTCATCATCCAACATTTGACTGTGTCAGCCAGGGTGGGTCTGCACTACCAGGAAACCCAAAGCAAATACAGAGGGGTCTCCGGGGCTGGGCTGAGGGGCAATGCAGCAGGCACTCTGAACCAACAAAGACACATCCACGTGGCTCTGCTACAGGAGACAGCCATCGAGTGCTGCATTGAAGGACTGAGAAAGGAGCCCAGGGCTTCCCACAGAGGAGCATCCTTAAGGCAGAGAGCACCCCGCCCCCATCCCCCACTCCTATTGGCCTGCATCCGGGTTGAACCCTGACAAGGCACCTAGGTTTCTGCCATCTGTTCTCACAAATCTCCACACGGTCCTGCCGTTAACCCCTCGATCCTGGGATTCTCAGACTGCCAACCGCCACAGGCGGGAGGAGTGGTGTTTCAGTTTGCACAGAGTCAATGTTTTGATTCTCGGAGCATGCTGGGGCATGGGTACTTAAGGCTCATATTTTCTTCATATCCTGGTATTTGGCTGTTTTATTAGATTGCCCACAGTCACCTCTTAATTTAAAACGCATTAGGCAGAAGACTGCTCTGCCATGAGTAGAAATCCCGGCTTTTTTGGAGGTGACCATTGATGACATGGCAGCAAATCTGTGTTAGACAGCTGCTGACTGACGTCACTGTTGCATTAGCAAAGTCGGGTCGATTTAAAAACATGTTCCTTAGACCCTGATCTCCTCTCCAAAATTAATCACGTTTAAATTTCCATCTCCGGTGGACAAACCAGAACAGCGCCAGCTTCGGTCATTATTCTTAGTTTAGCCTCTGCTAAGTGTAGTAGACACTTCTGAGAAACAAGATCAGTGCAATTTATGGTTTGGTACTTGCTGTGCAAAAAATAAAGGGGTAGGGGCAAACTGATGTTAATGACTTAAGGGACCCGTTCACCTCCAACCCAGAGTCTCCACTTTTGCCACTTTATAGAGTCAGAAACAAGAACCCCAACACGAGGGCAAATTATCCAGAGCTTAAAAATTCAAAAGCCCTGCCTGCTTGTTGCTTTAGATTTGTTTGTAGAAAGAGTTCACATTCTGAGCCAGTTTAACACACAGGACGTAAAGGGATTAGGATAGTTTTCAGACAGACGTCATAGGCAGGATTATATTGTGCACTAAGGTTTTTTTTTTTTCATTTGATCTTCACAAAGTGGTGAGGAGGATGAAGGGTCTCTCAGGGTGAGCAACCAAGCCAGAATTTAAACTGGCCAAGGTCAACCAAAAGCAGCAACCTGCTCTAAATGTAAAACAGAGCCTGAGACTGAGAGAAAGCCTCCTCCATAGGGACTATCTTATCCTTTTGTGCACACAGGAAGCCAGGCACCTGAGTTATTTAAACGCCTACAGTTTGATATTTCCACACAAATACTGTGATCTCTCCAGAACCCCTAGCCCTAAGGCAAGGACTAAGCCCCAGAGACAGAGGACTTGAGTTTGAATCCCCAAAATCCATGAAAAAATGTTGGGCACGGTTGAGCCCACACCTGTAAACCCTGTGGTATCGAGGAGGATGGATGCACAGACAAGAGATAGTTTGGGGCTTTCTGGACGTCTCCTAGCTCAGGTTTTGTGTTGAGGGAATGATGCAGATAATGGTTGAGCATACCCTCTGTGCCCTCTCAGACGGTGTGCAGAAGCAAATCAATATACATAATACATACAGGTGCGTAAACCTTACACACATGCGCACACACATACACTTGAACAGTGGGGTATAGCTGCATGGTAGAGTAGCATATATGAAAAACCCTGGACTCCATTCTCAATAGCATCAAGGGGAGAAACCATAGCTGAGATGCTGCGAAAACCTAGTCAAAACCATGGCTCTCATGCCCTGGGGCCGGGAAGACTGCTTCCATTTCCAGCCAAGACAAACAGAATGCTGGACACACAGAATGTCAACAATCTAGGCTAGCATGTTGCTTGTGGGGGCGGGGTTGTCACTGTCATCAGGAGTCATCCCAGAAATGGCCCTATGCACAAGCACATGTAAAAAAAAAACATGCTTAAACAGCAGCATGTCTTTAAAGTTCGTTGTCTAGCCTTGTCTCTTCTCCAAGTGCCATCAAAGGTATGAGTGTGCACTGACAGCATAATTACACCACTCAGCCCAACGCTTTAAATTTTTTTGTTTTGTTTTTATTTTGTTTTTGAAGCTAAACTAAATCTCCCCTCAAAGATGCTCAGGATGTGATTTCATACCGATTTGGTCTTAAGAAGCCTCCCCCATATCCCACGAGTTGTTACGTGCTTAGTCTCTTCCGGGTTCTCTCATAAATGTCTGCCCCACTGCCGAGCCACAGACACTCAGTCAATTCTGAAAGTGAGCAGGGTGTGCTCTGAATAGTAGCAGTCAATGGTTGGTTTTCACATCGTTTCCAGAGATTCTTAAAATATAAAAGCAAGCCACAGGCAAAGGTGGTGGAGATCATAGCAGGTACTAGAACAGCCGCCTTCTTTCTTTTACTATCTATCCCTTGGTGTAAAGCGGAGTTCGGGGGGGAAAAGTTCCACCCAAATGCTGTTTCAACCAATTAAGTCTCATTCCCATTTCTTTACGAAGGCATCTCAGAAGTGATCTCTGATGCTGTTCAGCAAGGGGTACCTGTGGGAGTCAAGGGGTCAATTTCAACTCAACTGAACTCAGGGTTCCTAAACTCTAATGAAGTCAGGTTGAAATAGAGGAATAAATGGCCGCGTCTCATGTCACCCTGCTAGATGTGGATATTACTTCTTAGAGGATGGATAGATAAGGAAGAAGGGACAAGAAAGTCTATTTGGGGACTGGAGAGATGGCTCATCAGTTAAGAGCACTGATTGCTCTTCCAGAGGTCCTGAGCTCAATTCCCAGCACCCACATAGTGGCTCACAACCTTCTATGATGGGATCTGATGCCCTCTTCTGGTGTGTCTGAAGACATCAACGGTATACTCATATACATAAAATAAATAAATCTTAAAAAGAAAAAAGGGAAGTCTATTTGAAGAAAAACCTCTTGTCTCTGTTCTTAACTAAAATCCTTTCTCTACCCAGGTTAGGTGATCTCTTCCAACCACCCAAAGGCAGTCCTGTAAAATATATTGCATTGTACAATATATGCTGCTAGTGACAAAGGACAAGGAAAAATCTGAGTCACCTCAAGCCCTCAGGCAGTGTCTTGCAAAGGCTTAGAACTCATAGAGGGTAAGAGTTTTGACCTTTTGTATCTTGGTATCAAATGCCTACCCGTTTAGTTAAAGGACATATTGCAACACAGTCATTCCTACCACACCTCGACTCAAAGACAAATGTGAGTCTTATTTGATTGTGAGAAATGATGAAACTGAAGTATAAAGGGAAAGCCAGGGAGTGGGGGTTCGGGGTAGAAGAACAATAAACAAACTAGAAGTTGTGAGTTTTCCCAGTAATGCCTGTACTGGCCTCTGCCAAGTTCACTATCACACAAACTCTATGTATGTTTGCTTTTGAGGGTCAGACTCACCCAGAGCTTCACGCTTGGGTTAAGTTCTGCCCCAAACCCATAACACAACTCCTCCACGAAAAAATTGCATTTCCCAAGTTCAAGCTTATTTTCCCTTCTGAGAACAGAACAGATTTTAAAACCCAATAGGTCTCTGCCTAGTGAGAACAATTTTTTTTTCTAAAGTATGTTAAGTATCCTCTGAGCAAGTTTATCCACAGAATAACGTCCACGGTAGGAGATGCCTCCGCTATAGTCTTTAATATTCATAAAATACTAACTGGAACCACCGGTGTCATTAAAAACATTCTCTCAATTTGCTGTTGATAATGTCTCACACTTCAGCCTTAGATTTCCCTGGAACTCACTGTGTAGCCCAGGCTAGCTTCAAACTCTCACCTTCTAAAGAACTGGGATTACAGGTGTGTGCTAACACACTCAGATGGGTTTTTTTTTTAATCTTTTAGTAAAAATGGTGCTAAGCTTTTCACATTGAATAAAAACAAGCACCTGGGCATGTAGGGGCACATGTTGTCATCCCAGGGCTTGGGAGGTGGAGGGAGGAATATCTGGAGTTCAAGGTCATCCTTAGTTCCATAGAACCTGTTTCAGAAAAACAGAAGAGGAGGAAGAGAAGAACTAACAGTCCAAAGCTGAGGATGAGGGCTCCTCATAATAGCTCCCTATACAAGTCGTGGGGAGCAACAGAGTTAGTCAAAATATAAGGACCTGTTTTTTCTGACAAAAGGACCGTGTATTGACCCCATGCCCTCCCCTTTGTAAGAGTGGCTAAAGAAAGCTGCCTCACTGTTAGGGAAGTCATCCTCTTATCCAGTATCTGTCTGTCAGGTGCTTCTATGTGGCAAGCATTGTTCCAGCAGAGATGAATAGTCACTGCAGAGTAGAGAATATGGTCAGGGTTCAGATGGTCAGTTAAGCCCAAGGCATTATGGGAGCATCAAGGGGGCGGGGCAGTGAGTGTACTGTGGTGGATTTATAAACCTGTGGAGGACTTGGCCTAAGGAAGAAATCAGAGGCTAGGATAGATCTAAGCCATCCTGAATGCTACTTTAGTTTAGGGACTGACAGTTTAGTGAGCTGGCAAGCACAAGAGGGAATTCAAGAGTTCAGGCAAGGATAAGAACCTAGGGGTTTCTGTGAAACTAAAAAATAAGGTGTGAGCTTCTGAAGTAGGGGTATAGAAAAATCATCTGGCACATTGGGTAAGGCCCATATTGGACTTTTATATAAGTGTGTGTGTGTTTGTGTGTGTGTGTGTGTGTGTGTGTGTGTGTGTGTGTGTGAGAGAGAGAGAGAGAGAGATATTTTGAAATTTATTATGTTATAAGATGCCATGGCTGAACTCCAAGGAAGAGACACAGCTAAGACTTGAGAAGGTGGGGGATGAGGATGATTTCAAACACAGTTCTCAAGGAGGGCTGTAAGGAAGGAGGAAGGAATACAATAAACCCCAAAAGAGCTGAGGAAGAAAGGGAGGCTGATCAGAATGATGGCCCTAGTCATCAGGAGGTAGCCTCAATCAAAGAAGACCCGATTTAAAAGGAAACTGGTGTCAGAGGTCCGATGTTCAACCCCACCAGGAGCTGGCTGAAGTCTCCCTGTCTCTCGCCAGCCAGAAGAACAGGGTTGTTAGCATTTTCAAGCACTTTCCATCACTTCACCCTTATAGCTACAGGCCACTCGTGGTGTGTGGTCCTCTCACTGACCAGGAGCTTCCGTCTCAGCGCAGATGATGACTCAATGTCAGTGCTCCTTACTCACTCACTGACTCACCGCCTTTGCAAAACCCTTAATGCCTCAACACCTCAACCTGTGGCGTCTCCTTGGCAGCCAGGAGAAAAGAGGAGTCACAAAACCTGTGGGGATCAAGCCGTTTCATGCTCCCCTGCCAGGTCCTCCTCCACCCAGTGATCCATCCCTAAGGCACCAAGTACAGCAAAGTTCACCGTCTGTTTAATGTGTCACCGGCTGAGGTGGCTAAAGTAACGTTCAATATTTACAGCCACTTAGAATCTGGTGTTTGATGAGATTTGGACAAAGGGTGATTTTTTTTTCCCTCCTCTAAAAACTTGTATTCTGGGCAAAACCCTAGGTGAAGACTGGGGATCAGTCTTCTGCTGTCAACATCTATAAAATGGCACTCTGAAGGTGTGTAACAACGATGCCACAGTAGAACCTCCAGAATTAAAAAAAAAAAAAAGAAAAAGAAAAGAAAGAGATCTTTATGAATCACAAATGCAAATTTAAAAACCTTTCACACTTACTAATATCTCTTATTTATAGACACCCAGACAGAGGAGGTGTTAACAGAATCATATTCTCTGGACATTCAAATTTCCAAAATATTTTTAGATATGTTTTATTTCAGAAGATAATTTAGACCATCAGGAGAAGTTACAAAGACTCAGTGTGAGACAGCAGATAGCTCAGTGGTTATGAGTGCTTACTGATCTTGCAAAGGACCCTGGTTCAGTTCCCCGCACCCATGGGGGCAGCTCACAACTGCTTGTAACTTCTCTGGTCACCACGGATTCTGTTTGCCCTTGGTGTACATAAACTCACAGAGCTGGGCATGGTGGCGCATACCTTTAATTTCAGCAATCAGGAAGTAGAGTCAGGCAGATTTTAGTGAGTTTGAAGCCAGATTTGTTTACAAAGAGTTTCAGGCCGGCCAGAGCTATACAGTGAGACCCTGTCTCAAAACCAACCAAGAAAGCTCTTGCATACATAAACAAAAGTAAATCTTAAAAGGGTAAAGCAAAACACGACAGACAGACAAAAAAATCTAATTTTAGACTATCCCAGGGGGCTGGGAGGACAGCTCAATCAGTCAGTAAAAACGAGGACCTGAGTTCATGTCTCTTGTACCTAGGTAAAATGTTGATCGTGTATCTCTAACCCCACTGTGAGGAGGCTGACAAAGGAGAACTTGAAATTAAACACACACACACACACACACACACACACGCACGCACGCACGCACGCACGCAAACACATACACACACAGGCACACACACATAAACGGTGGCCATGGAGGTTTACTAATTCAAGGACGCTTCACGCAGCCTCATTCATACCTAATAAATACTGTCTGTTCTAAATCTTAGTCACATGAAAACAGAAAAAAGATGTGGCTATGTTTTTCAGAGGGTTGTCCCGAATGTCCAAGATTTCTTAACATGTGAATCATAGATTTCTTAGAATGTGCTCTTCCAAAAATGACAGGGGCTTTCTCCATACACTATTACCAAACTCCCAGCACAAGGTGGCCACTGGAGTTGTTCATATCTATATTAAAATTTTATTCATTTCTCCAGTTAGTCAATAAACACCTGCAGTTTTAGAAGTAGACTCAGCTAAATTTAAATCAAGCTGACTTGAGTCATTATTTAAATCATCAGTCAAGAAAAACTGCTATCTTTTAAAGATTAAAGAATTCATGCTTATTTTTGCTATAATGGCTATAAACTTTATAAAACGCACAGGTGGGTTATTATTTAAAGATGAGATTTTAAAAAACTTCAAATATTCTCAGTGCTCTCAGTATTTTATTTTTAATACCATAATCCAGCCTTTCTACACGCACACATTTTTTATAATGAAAATTGCACTCTACATCTCTTAATGCACTTCGTCCCATAATTTACAGCTATTAGAAACTCTACATCGTTGATTCTATAACAAAGTTCAATGAAGACTCCATTTGAATAGGCAAAGAACTAGCTTCTCAAAGTTAATCATGGATATTTTTCCAGTATATTAAAATCTAATAACCTTAACCCAAACAACTTACATTGAAATTGTTTTTGTTTAATAATAAAAAAAAGGAATTACTCAGAACCATCAATCATGGTAAGTAGCAGAAATAAGTTCCTTTGTTAATCAGCATTGACGTTTATCAATAAACATCCACTCCTTGATGGTAGTGCTAATTTTAATTACAGCATATTTCCAGGAAAAGGGAATGCTCATGTCTGGCCACTGTTGCCAGATAAGGAATACATTTGGCACCTAGGATTAAAACATAAAAACTGGGCTTGAGGGATGGCTCGGCAATTAAGAGCCCGTACTTTGAGGGAATTTGAGTTGAATTCCCAGAATCTATGGCTTATAACTAACTGTATCCCCAGCTTTAAAGGTTTCAACAGCCTCCGTTAGTACCCATGAGCTAGCGAGCGAGCGCACCCCCCCACACACACACACCTCTTATTGAATCTTAAAAAATAGTAAAGTACTCAAGAACGTAGTACTTGGAGATGTGTATAGCTTTGGTTTCCTATGATCTTAAGCTGTGCTTGGTTGCGTTGGGTTGGACTGGGTCGAGGGGTGGACTGGTGGAATTCACTTCAGTAGCTTTGCTATTAATTAAGGACATTCTCCTGGTTTGAAAGAGTTGCAACACCTCTTTGAACTATCACAATGAGGAAATCCCTATTTCCACCAGATGCCACATGATTTTACCCTGAATCACGCTATACATTAAAATAATAATAAAAAGAGATCTATTTTTTGGGATGGCCATCCAATGTGGAACCATCCAAATGCGCACATGGGGTGGTCAGAGGACAAGGTGTGAGTTCTCTCCTTTTAACATGCAGGTCCTGGGGATCAAACTTAGCTCCTCAGACTTGATGGCAAATGCTTCTTTAACCGAACCACGTCACTGGCCAAAAAGCTACCCATTTTGGTAAAGAAAATAACTTCCAACACATCTCAAAACTGTGTAAGTTTCTCTTTAAAATACTATGTTTTTAATTTGTTTCAGCCCAGGTATAATAACTAGCGCACTCCACTAATCCCAGCACTGGGAAAGCAGAGGCAGGAGAATTACTGAAAATTCAAGGCCAACCTAGGTTTTTAGCCAAGCATAGTGCTTGGGGTGTTTGTAATCCCAGAAACCAGGAATCTGAGGCAGGGGAATCACCAGTAGTTTCAGGCCCAGCTAGAGTACAACCCTATCTCAAAAACACAACAAAACAAAATTCATTCTTAAATATCACAATTTTAACCCTTTCCTTGAAATCTAAGAATTTATGGTGACGCAGATGGGGAATCAGAGGCAGAAAGATCTTGGTGAGTTTGAGGCCAGCCTGGTCTACATAGGGAGCTCCAGGAAAGCAAGGACTACACAGAGAGACCTTGTATCATGTATAGGATATTGTAAATATTCAATATCATATATAACATATGTATTGTATATACACATATATATAATACACATATACACAAACCAATGCTTTAGCGAAATTCTTTGTAAGAAAAGTCAAAGGACATGAATATTTACAAAATATTTACAGAATGAGCTATGAAATTTAGTCCTCTTGTTTTTCCCTTTTATACATGCTGGAAGTTAGCTCAGAGTCACAGGAGTTTGTGACCAAAACAAACAACCATGACTTAGCGGAAGTTCCCAGTCATATCACATCGTAAATGTGCGTCCGGTAACCTGGTTTCACATCTCCAGATTAGAGGGGGAACTCTGGGTGTATTTGTGGCCTTAAGTATCCCCAGTGAGTGGTGAAGGACAGAAGACAGAAGTTCTGTGGTGGTTACCTTATTGTGTAAAACCTTCTGTCTTCTTCCTCTTGGCCTTCCATAGAAGGAAGTCATACCTGACACACAGGCTCAACACACACTGTGACTGAATGGTTACTGTAATCTCACAGTTCCAGTTACCCTGCCCCAACCATGTCACAATCTGAGCCCAGGCCCACATTCTTAGAACGTTCCTCTGCCCTTTGTCTTTCACTATGCCATGGACCAAACTCCACTCACCTTGAAGGATGGCAACACTATCGGAATTCCATCTGCCACCCCAATCTGTGCATCCTCTGGGTAGAAGGCAGGTCATCCTTCTCTGCTTATCGCCCCGTCCTCTGGCTGCCTCGTTAGAGAAACAAAACAAATTCCCCTTCCCTCAAGTTAGGGAGTCTAATATTTTGTCAAACAGAAATGAAAAATAAACCCAATCTAAGCTGTCAGAGAATCATGAAAGGCCCCTGGCATTCTGTACGGACTCTTTGAAGAAATGAAACTTCAGTTTATCAAGTGTGATTTATAAGCAACACAGATTTACCTGGTAGATAACGCTGCTGTCTGATCATTAGTAGTCAGACAACAGCCATGTGAACACATCAATTATGGGCCACTGCCAAAAGCCCTTGAGATCTTGGAGATTAACAGCCAATCCTCTGTTTTACAAGCTCACATCAAAAAGAATATTAATAAGAGGAGGGGCAAGGTGAAAGCTTGTCAGAGTAATTCAGCCACTAACACAAGGAAGGCCTTTTCTTTTCTTTTCTTTTTTTTTTTTCCTTTTGCCTTCTCTCTCTTCTCTGTTGAATTGGCCCCAGGAAGAAGCTGGCATCAACTACAAGCTGCAGTCCTGCCAATTTCTTGGAAAATGTTTTTCGATAACATATGGGAACTTGTAAGGGTCTGCAAACTGCTATTTGGTGAATAGAGACAAGCAAGACTTCTTCATGTCCCCTTGTAAATGCCAGGATGACACAAATTGAATCCTTATTGAACTATTTGTAAATTAGCATGCACAGTAGAAATAACCAGTGACTTGCCTCAATCCGAGATTCTGTAAAATCTCTTATGTATTCTGTTCCTAATACTCCTTCCATCCATTGAAATTTAATTAAGAGGCACTACTAGGACTAACCTACACATTAATGAGTTTCTCCAAATTAACACGGTGCTCTCCATTGTGGAAGAAATCACAATATGTACTCTCTAAGACTTCAGTGTCTTCTCTCCAGCTCTCTCGGGAAGACAGATATAAATTTATTGATATTTCTGGAATTAAGAATTAAACCAGTTTCCACCACCCAGATAGCATTTGCAAGAAAGTGTCAATCACCAGCATGTTATTGGTTTTATGTATATCAGATTTACTACCAGTAAGGAGCTGCTGTATTTTTGTAAATGATCAGATTAAAGCCAACAGCTGGTAACTAATTGTTTAGTGGGGTTCCCATCAGGCTTCCTAATGTATGAACAGAAGCCATCACAAAATTCGTGGCCTGGGTTTCCCTACCACTTACAGATTTGTTTGTGCTTGGATTTGTAAAAGACTCTATATTTACAAAGTCTTCGCCTGTTATTTCATTTGTTGTTCTTCATTTGAAAATCAGCATGGGGCGGTGGGGGGAAAACATTAGGAGAAGGAAGCGAAGCAGGGGGTTCCTGTTACTTCTCCTGTTTTGGTTCCCAGTAAGTCACTTAATTCAAGGGCTTGTTGACAAGTAATTTTAAATCATTGAGTCTGCATTCGGATTCAAACACTTGGTGGATCAGTAGAAGGCCCGCCATCACAAAAGCTCCTGTCTGTATATATTTCCTTTTCCCTAAACCCTGGAGACAGGAACCATAGATGCTCAGTTAAAATCCTAACTTGTTATCCTAGAGGCGACTGAGCAGCAGGGAGATTCAGGTAAAGTTTGTGGAACGCTCCTTACGTCGCACATTCTAATTGTTTTCAGGCAGAGAGCACTCAGGTGGATCTCTGTAAATTTGAGACCAGCCTGGTCTACATAGAGAATTAATTCCAGGACAGTCATGACTACAAAACAAAAAACAAAAAAACAAAAGAATTTTTTAAAATTTTTTTTAAAAAGGATCTCTTTCTAGATTCTGAAATTCATACAAAACCTGAGGGGTTTTTGTCAGCAAACCGGGGATAATAATTACATCTTTGAAGGTTGTCCTAAAACCAATAGGATTTCGAAAGTTCTTAAACATAATTGCAGATGCTACTGAAATCAAGAAACATTCCTCAGGTAACATGATTAAAGATTATTGTATCAAAATCAAAAAAGTATTGACTATTTTAACTTATTTGAAAAGAAATAACCTTCCAGGTAAATAATGTGCCTAGGAAACGTAATGGGTAAAAGTCTCAAGTGGTGGGCTCGGCGGATAGCATCAGAAGGATGCAACGATTTCCCATCGATGGACATGCTCTCTTCCAATATTTGCCACAAGAATTCTCTACTGGTTTTGCTCACGCTATCTTTTGTCTGTGTGTGTGCCTGTAGTTCTATTTTTCAAAACAGGCTCTGACTATTGCAGCCCAGGCTGACCTCTGAATTGCAGGAATGAATACTCCTACCTTGGCCTTCCCTGAGCTTAGATTACAGGTGTGAGCTGCTTTGCACAATTAAAACCATTAAATGTTAAGGAAACCACCACTCAGTAGAGGCTTTCTAAGAGCCATGACCATTCCTGCGCAGTGCAGAAGTAGCAGGATTCATTCAGCTAAAACCGATATTTCATCATAAACAAGCATGCATCTGATTGGCAGAATTTATACTGCAAAGTACACTTTTTTAAAAATATGCTTAAACTACGTGTAGTGGAACTCTGTGATTTCAAGACTAGCCCGGTTTACATGTGAGTTCCAGGATAGTCAGTGATATAGTGGGCTATATGGGGAGATCTTGTCTTGAAAAAAAAAAGCAAAAATAATAATAAAATAAAGTCAGTATCCTTAAATAGGGTCTAACGGGTAACTTAAAAGTAGAAACATAACATAAATCAAAAAGACCGTTCAACTTTTTCTTTCAGGCAGGTTCGCACTATGCAAATCCTTGAGTGACTTGTAACTTGCTAAAGACCAGGTTAGCCTCAAATTCATAGAGATCTGCCTGCATCTGCCTACTGAATGCTGGCACCACTGTGATGCACCAAAACCACTGTTCTTTTCCACAACAGTTATGGGTGATGACTGATTCCGGGTGAGTACAAACAATGGTGGCGTATAGAAAGCGTCAGACAGGGTCGTGTTGAGACTTCTTTCATGAATCTTAGCATAGAGAAAAAGGCCAAATTCATGCTTGAGTTCCTAAGAGCTCATCTCACTCCAAACACACGGGCTGAACATTTTATACATGACTGGATCTGCACACATACGTGTGTGCACATGTGAAACTGACTTTGGATCTTTTCATCAACTACTTTCCACCTTATTTTTTGAGATAACCTTTCTCACTAAACCCAGAACCCTCCACTTCCAGCAATCCCCAGAGAACATTGTCTGTACCATCCAGAGCCAGAATTATGGGTGGATGCTGTTATGCTTTGCTTTTTAATGGGTGCCAGTGTTCTGCAGGTCCTCATGCAAATGCATCAAACTTTTTACATCCCCCCCAAAATCCCCCCAATCCTATTTTATTTCTTTTGTAAATCAGGTTTGTTGGTACAAACTTTCCCATAGGCATCTCTCTTTTTCATTCAACTATTGAAAGGGTCCCCCCACCCCATTCTTGTAAGAGTAGCTGTCCATTTTTGCCCAGGCAGTTTTGTGGTTAACAAAGAAACCATCAGACAAAAATCTCCCACCACACAGCACATCACCACAATCTGTTATGCTGAAACAGTACAACAGTACAAGCCTTTTAAGGTAGTCATCTTTATTGTTGCTCTTTACCTAACAGACAGGCCTTACCAGACTTGAGCGGCATATGCAATCCAATCAATTACACACATAACGGCATTTTTAAAGAATTAAAACTGTATATGAGTGAGAGACAGAGAGAGAGAGAGAGAGAGAGAGAGAGAGAGAGAGAGAGAGAGAGAGAGAGATGTGTCTGGATTCAGAGGAGCCACACTGAAGATCTTCCTCTATTCTGTGACTACAGCAAAAGAACTCACAGCTCAACAAGTACTGACAGAGATTAAGAAAATAAGTAAACGTGTCCTTGGGGTCCCCCAGCACACAAGAGAAATGTGCATGCACAGATCACAGAAAAAATGGAAAAGGTGCAGAGAAGAGACTTTCGCCTGCAGTGCAGAACACTAGAGATAGGGATGGGAGAGTTACAGCTTTTTGGAGAAATAGAAGGGCATTCAGAAAATGCAGCCCCAGAAGAAGAAAACAAATAAAAATAAAAAGCAAGCTCACCCAAACAGTGGCTTTTGTGCATTATCATACTAGAGATCAACCCCCAGCTGACTGACAGAGATGGTCCTGCTGCATTAGTAAGATTGTGGAAGAAATTGGTGGAACCCATTGTCTGGACTCTCCCTAAACATTTCCCTTACCCTGGCCAGTATCTGGAATACTAAGCCAAAGTGGTCAACCAAGAGCGGCCCGCCTCATCTTCACTACTTAACCAGTTCATTTGTACTGCAAAGTTCCTGCCCCATGATTGCAGGAAGCAGGACTGTGTCCTGGCCATATATTTCCCTGGGTCTAGACAGTCAGTGCTTTGGGCTCCATCTCCCATCTGGCCACATCCACAAATTAACCACCTGCAAAACACCTTTATGAACTGCTATTTAAGGGAGTACCATGGTGATTTTTTTTAAATAAGGAGTTTTTTTTTTTAAGTAGATTCGAATAACCATTCTTGAGAGAAAGTGGGGTGGGATATGAATCTTCAGATTGTCTGAATCTGTCTTCAAAAGTGCACAAAGGAAAAACAGGGCAGGGCACCTGGAAAATGGGAGGGGAAGACTAAGAATTCCTTAGGTAATTGAAAAATACAGCTCTGATCAAACAGTAATGTTAAAGTCCAGTATGGTGGAGCATGTTCTTAATTTCAGTACTCAGGAGGAAGAAGGAGATGGATCGCTGAGAACAGTAGGCCAGCCTGATCTACATAGTGAGTTTCGGTCTAGTCAGGGCTACAACGTGAGACTGTATCTCAATAAAACAAAAATGACTTAAAGGAAGATTTCAGCACTCAGAAAATAGTAGAAAACAATGTGATACTCTTAGGGGGTCTCCCTAAGTCAGTGCAAAGCCCAGCAGCCATGAAAGAAAATTAATTATAAACTTCATTACACATTTTAAGATTTTTACACAGGACTGGTAGTTGGGGGCAGGTAGGGGACTTGAATAAACACAATCCAGAGGTAAGAGATGGGAAAAAATATTTGCAAACCATGCACCATGAAGTCTAGTTAGACCTCTGGGGAGTGCAAACGTGTGGGTGCAAGTAAGAAATCTGTGAGACGTAAAAAATTAGTGTGATTAGTTAACATACACCTGAAATATTTAAAGTCAAGAAGCAGCTGGCTCACCATAAAACCAGGCAAAAATTACAAGTTATCAATGAGTACTCATGAAAAATACAAATTGAAATGGCCAATCACTATCAGATTGGAGCCGGACAATCATAAGCCACGGTGGTGGGGAGTTGTAGAGAAAGGCTGACTGAATGTTCTAGTGTTGGGTGACTCACACCGTACAGTCGGGTTGGAGGGAAATTAAACTTTGAGATGTGTGCATGAAAAGATGTTCAGTAGAACATTTCTAATAACTGAAAAATGTTGCCTGCATCCTCCGGGCTGTGAGACCAGTATCGTGGGATCCAAGACACAAGGGCAGTGAGTGATTTCCAAAACACAGCTACATGAAAAGGGAAACGTGCAGATGAGCATCTCTCCTGCTCTCATCATACAGGACACATGACCGACAGAGAAGGGCCATTTCAAGAAAGATATGAATGGAGCTTAATGGGGACTGGTTCTAGGGAGCAGGCTAGGAGGGGTGAAGTATTAGGGAAAGGAATGCCCAGTTTCCATCATGGGCTAGATAATTTCTACTTCTAAAGACTCATGTAGTGATATTATTTTATGTTTTAAAGTTATTTAAGAATTACTTTAAGTCTGAGGCAGGAGGCTCTCTGTTTGAGGCTAGCCTGGGCTACATAAAAGATTCCAACACAACACAACAAAACAACAATTTACTCAGCACAATTAATTTAGTTTAGTGAGGCAGGTCTCAGTTGTTTTATATGTGTTTGTTTGTGACAGGGCCTCACTGTATTACCCAGGCTGTCCTCTGACTCTGACTTGTGATCCTTCTGCCTCAGTCTTCTGCGTGCTGGTACTAGCAACCTGCTCAACACCCAACATGTAGATAAGTCAGCTGCAAGGGAGTGTGAAGGTGGAGGGTTGCAAAACAAAAGGGCTTGGTCTTCGTATCATTAGCACATCGCTTTTTAATTCTGTTGTTTGAAGATGGAATAATAACGTTATTTGTAATGTGACCAGCATATGAGGTGTGCATGTGAAATGTGTGTATGTGCGGTTGTGTGTGTGCACATGTGAACACCAAAAACCAAGAAAACGCTCCACTCAGAAAGTATTCCTTTCATTAAGGTCTTCTGAGGAAGGTTCTATGAATAGCCCTCAGGATTCACAGTGTTCTGTGTGGGATGCATATTTGACATCTCCCAGGACCACAGAGAAATAAATGAGAAACCCAATGACCTGGGGGATGGGCTCAGAAGTGTAACTAATACCACTGAGATCACAGGGCCCCCTTGTCCTCTCCATCACTCTCTCAGGACACATTGGATACTGTTATCTCCTCAGGCTCGAAAACACTCTCCACCTCAGGGATCGCACTCTGGGTCTAGTAAGAGTCCCTCCACAAGTCAAATGGCCCCTGACCATATTCAGGTCCGAATCCAGCATAAGCACATATAAATTCTCCCTTCTCCCACCTCTCTTCCATCCTCCCCTGCTACATCCCCCCTTACCACACACAATACAGTGAAACAAAAAGGATCTCTCCATAAGAATTCAGAATATTTGCTTCACAGGACGAAGACTTGGTTTGCTCACTGCTGTGCCCTGGAGACTCCGACACAGGCATTCAAAAAAGACTCATTCAACCGAGAGATGGATAAAGATGTGAATGGAAAATTAAACTGAGAAACATATATGGACCTTGCTTTCCTACTATTGCTACTCCTGAAAAAACACAGAGTATTCAAAGATCCCTAAACCACAGGGGAGATGGGGAAAAATGGATACACAATTGTTGTCTACAACATCTCTATTAAACAAATTTCTAAGTCCCTTAACACCATAACAACACTGCACAGATGGTAAAATAAAATCTTCCTGGCTAGGGGCGGAAGTGCCCCAGCATGCCTAGCATGTTCAAGGCCTGTGTAATCACCAGCAAAAATTTGCTAGATGTTGCTGTTATTTTTAATCCAGAGGGGTTGTTTTGTTTTGTTTTGTTTAGCCACAAATTCATTTTTCCATATTACAATAGAAGACTCGTTCAACTGCCAAGCTCCAAGGCAGCCCCATCCTCCTCACGCCCCACCCCTGTACCAAATCTCCCCTACCCTGACCCCCAGGCTTAATAAAGAACATTTATCGCCTTGGCTCCAGTGTAATTACCTGCCTTCATTCCACGGCAGTGCATAAACAGGCTATTAAAAGTTCCTTACATTTTGAAAGTGATAGATATTTACTTTCCTGCCTCCTTTTGAGATAGGTCGCTAGGCTGTCCTTGAACTTGCTTTAGTGCTAAGGAAACCACTGTAGATCCATGTCAGGGCTTTGTGCACGCTAGGCAAGTACACTACCAACTGAGCTACACCCACTAGTACACCCCCTGCTTGGTAACTTGGTAAATAATTAAGCATTTAGATTAACATTTCAGTCCTTATGTCAAGCTTTTTTTTAAAAGGGGATTGATATATTCTGATCCACCCCACCCCCCATCATCTACACAATAACCTGAGTCTTTCAGTGACATCTTGTGTTTCCCTGTCCCTGTGTTTCAGTAAGGACTATGACTGCTGAGTTTAGCAGCCATCGATTCTGAGTCGCATCTTAACCTGAGTTCTTGGCAGCATTTGGCACAGATGATGAGAGCCACCTGGGTGGAATTTCTCAACTTGCTTTCCAGAAACACCAGATTGCCTGGGGTTTCCTCTTCCAAAGCACATGTGCCCCAGACTCCTCTTAACACGCCATGGCTCGTCTCTGCGTTCTTGTCTTTTCTAAGGACACTCACACTCTGGGTGACCTCTTTCAGCCTACCAACTTCCAAGACAACTTCACCCTAATCTGTATCAGGACCCTAACCGTCGCATACATCAATTTGCCTCAGGCTGTGTCAAAAGTGTACCTTAGCTGGCTGTGCTGGTGTGCAACTGCAATGCCAGCACTCAGGAGGCAAAGGCAGTATGATCAGAGGTTCCAAGTCATAAGTATTTACAGAAGCCAGTCAGGAATACATGAGATACCCTTTCAAAAAACGGAAACAGACAAGCAAAAAAAAAGTGACTCATACCTATTGATTCCTCAGACCCATCCCCATCCCATTCAGCATTTACTGTTTCACACCTCCAGATCAAGTCCTAGACTGCCTTTCCCTTTGAACGACAAGACTACTTTCAACCAAACTCTGTGGTTAATGAAGACATCTATTGTGTCTTATAGGAACTTCTGGTCCACAACCAGTTTCACTGTACCTCTGGCAATTGGCTCCCTCTACTCAACTAAATCGTGTTATTTATTTTACTCCAGCTAGAATCCAAACTCCTTAACCAGAGAGTACAAGGCCCTGCATGACAAGGCCTAGGACCAGGTCCCAACCAAATCTGGACACAGACTGGGCAAAATGCATGCCTTGTGTGTTGTCTGAGGGGGTTTAACAGCATGTGCAGTCAGCCAATAAAACAGCAAGAAAGCGCATCCAGAAAAACTGTGGTTGTGTCCAATCCGATCAATCCAGATTCTAAGTTCGCGTCCCCTCTCGAGCAGCATCCCTTGCTGGATCTGCTAGCGCAGATCCTCCCACTCCAACTCTTCTTTGCCTTCCACTTCAAGCACAAACTGGACAAGGCTCTGTACCCTATAATACAGCTTCAGACCACAGCCCTCTCAGCCTCTGAGATCCAACCTCCTCTATGATAGGAACTTCCTGTCATTGAGAGTCTTTAAGAAGCAGCGACAAAAGTAGGCTACAATTTTCCAGTGACCTTCTTTTCCATCGTGTCGTAAGATAGTCCAGAGTTCCAACAGAAAAACACAACCACAGGCTTTGTCATACAAAATTCCCTTTCGCCAAATCAAGGCTCGGAAAGAGCTAGAATGCATTACTACTCGCACATGTCTGTGTTCTTAGAACCCATGGCATCCTGGGGGCTTCTGTGACCTGAACTGTGGAAAGCTGCCTTCCTCTCTTCCGAGTTCACTATTCTCATTCCCACGTCTGGAACTAACTTATCAGGTCCATGAGAAATCTGCAATCATTTCTAGAAACCACCACGTACCTGGACGGATATACCGAAATTCATAACAAATACAAAACACAGAAATAGACAGCATGAATGGTGCTCTCAAGCTGTCTCTCAGTACACTTACTTGAGTGGCAGGGTCCATCCCCAGGATCAACTAGGGCTTCCTGGTTCTCTATTCGAATCACATGCTCTATATTAAGTTATAAAAAGGTTTTGAAAATCAGAATCGCATTCGTTTGTAGGACCGTATTAAAAGACATCTCCACAGAAAGAACGGAGGAAATGAAAGAGCTCAGTGATAGAGCATTTCCTGGCATGAATGAGGCCTTAGGTGAGGGAGGAGGATGAAGGAAGGGAAACAGGAAGAAAGCAAAGGAGGAAGAAAAGGACTAGAGCTTAGAGCGAGCTGATTGTGAAATCAGCCTGACACAAAGGCAGAAAATGTAGCTCATTAAGACGAGCTACTGAAGACCTCGACCACACTCTCCTGCGGACAGTCCCCACGTTTGCGTTCTTATCTCTGCCCGTATCAGTCCATTCACTCTGCACTGCTGCACCCTAGCAGGATCATCAGGAGGAACCATTCAATGGATTGCTAACAGAGGTCAAAGCTCTTGAGAAACAGAAGGAGAAAAACCAGACTCTAGCCAGATAGGAATCTGTGAAGAGATAGAGAAAAGATTTTTTTTTGGAGGAATTTAGCCTAGGGGGGCAGCCACTTCCTTATTAGAATAGAGAACCTTCAGTTAACCTTGCTCTCCAAAGTCATTGGTTAACAACAGCCTAGCAGACTTAAACTTACTCCCACACAGAAAGCTCTCTCTCCAAACTTTGCTCTCTTTTCTAATTCTTCTCTCACCTTACTTTCCACTCCCTCCATTCCTCTCCTCTCAGCCATCACCACCCCCATCAACACCTCCTCTCTTTTTCTAAAAAAGAAAAGAAAACAGAGCCAGCCTTTCAGGATACCCACCGAACATGACATAACAAGATACAGTAAGACTAGGCACAAACCCTAATTTCAAGGCTGGGCAAGGCAGCCCGGTAGGAGGAAAAGGGTTCCAGGAGCAGGCAAAAGAGACAGAGACAGTCCTCACTCCCACAAAAACACCAAGCTACACAGCCACAAGGTATATAGAGAGGACCCAGCTCAGACCCCTAGAGCCCGTTTGTAGCTTCATTTCTGGGAGGCCTTACGAGCCCTGATTAAGTTGATTCTATGGGTTATCTTCCCATGGTCTGATTTCTCGTAGACATGTCTTTTCAGAAACTGAAAATCACCATCCCGATCTTTTTTTCTCAAATCTTCTGTTCATGCAAAACAGCCTCAGCCTCCTTCCTCTTGCTGTTAAAGTGCTCCAGATCAGCTAAGGAAGCAACTGGTATATGGTAAATGTAGCACGCTGATTTAGCTCGCAGAGCTCACTCCTCGACACTTTCTGATGTCTGGACACATTTCTGTTCCTGTGCAAGAAATATGCCGGTGTTGCTTCCTTAGGGACCATTTTTCCATAGCCCATGTCTGCTGAACACAAAGATGTTGTCCACAGCCATGTGGCCTCCCCTTCTGTCTAGATATTTCCTAAAGCCACTGGCACATCACTTCTTTCTCTCCCTGCAAATCTAGGCAACACAAAAAACGTTCAGTATAGAATCTATTAGCCTACCAACTTCAAAGAAAACTTACTAGGGAAAAGAAAGATAATTTATGAGGTCAGGATCTAGGTCATCAGCATCCTGACCACAAAGCACAAGAGAGGCAACGTCTGTGCTTTCGGCACCGGTCTCCGTAAGAAGTGACAGGAAGAAGGAGCTCTTCAGTACTTGGGAGAGCATCCTCCCAGATTATTTAACCATTCTGATATGGCTATCATAGGCGAGAATTGTGGGGAAGAAATGAGTGCTGGAATCAAACTTCCTACCACTCTAGGCGACACAGCAGTGTGCATGGAACATGATGGCCTAGGCTTCTAAGCCACATCTCAGGCGAGAGCACAATCCACTCCAACGTCTAGAGAGTTCATAACCAGTCACCTTAACCATGAACAGCCGGTGGCGAGGAAGTGGGTCCTTGCTGCCCTTGTGACAAAGCTTGTTCTGAGCTGAGAGAAAGCAAACCATAGGAACACAGCAAACTCCTCTTTTCTAGATCCTCTACCTTCCTGCCACTATAATCAATTCTTTAAGCTTTTTTCTGCCTGTATATAAATACACGTGTATGTTTAAGTATATATAAGCGTGTGTTTATAAATATAAAATATGCATATATTCTATATTTGGTGATTTATCGTTACTTTTAATTCTTTCTTGTTGTTTACTCATTTCCCACACTCCCCCAAAGGGTACTTTGAAATCTTTCCAGTTTTTACAATTAAACCTAACCATCTGGACAAAAATCTTCACATTCACTAAATTAGTCACAGATTTTGTGGGTAAGCTGAGAAACTAAATGCTATGCTCAACGCTAGGATTGAAACCACATCTACCACAGCAAAACACTCTCTCTCCAATAATCTTCCCAATTATGCACGCACATTCGGGCTCAAATAACATGACGGCGACTCTACTCCATTGCACAGAATTATTTACCCAGTTAGTTCCATCCCTCAGATCCTAAAACAAAGGACAGTATACGCAAAATGAGGGAGGCTACCGAAGCTTTCAGAATTTGTGGCAGATGAAAGATAAATCATTACCTATTTCTTTGCCACCATTTAGCCCCTTCCTTCTACTGGTATATGGTCGCAAGCTACTCGCCAGATTAAAAAGCAATTTGAGCACTTGGAGAAAAAGTACAGCAGTTAAAAGGCCATACCGTTCAGCCAGAGGTTGAAAGTTTGACTCCCAGTATCCATGCCAGGCTCCTCACAACCTGTGTCTCCAGTTCTCTCTCTCTCTCTCTCTCTCTCTCTCTCTCTCTCTCTCTCTCTCTCTCTCTCTCTCATCCAAATACCCCGTACCACCCCACATACACATAATTTTAATAATTAGAATAAATCCTTTCAAAATTGAACAATTATGTTGTCCAGTGTTCTAGGAAAGATGTGGGATAAATAGAACGTTCGAGTATAAAAGTCATGTAGCTTCTTCAGTGTTTACAGTTGTCAGAAACTCGGGGTCTTTACGTATAGACAGCTGAACTCTAGCAAAGCAAATTATCTCATGTTATCTGATCACCGACCGGTACGTAACCGCAGCTAGTAAGAGCTCCTGTCGCTTTAAAAGTGAGCGGGATTAGCCTGTGGAAGTAACCACAGCTGCACTAGCTCCAGTACCCAGAAAAGATTAGTTGGTCCCAGGGAATAATGTACCGGATCTTGCAGGAAGCTTGTGGAGTCACGTGGTAGTCTTTCAAAGCGCTCCCTAATCCTTTAATATAAGCTACGATAGCAAGTATTAGACTTGAGGTAAGCAGACTTATAAAAATCATTTTCAGAGCGTCTTAGGTTAGTTCCCTCCCACACACACGTTCTACGGGTAACAAAAAGGAGTCATCTAAATAGCATATAAAACAGGCTCACTGGGACCAGCAAGACCCAAGAGGAACTCATATTAAGTTATAGGGGCAGAAAACTCGGCACCTGCCTGACTCAATTCTTTATGCTACCTGCGAATCAAACTGAGTAGAGGGCATGTTTAGGTGGTGACTTAAAAGCCTGGCAAGTATTTACATCACGGAGGGAGGCAGTGACAACTGGCGACAAAAGCTTTCTCTCAGGAAAGGTTAAAGCTGTAGGGACGTACTTATGATACTTCTGGACTTTCACACAGGTGAATGGAGATATTTTTTTCACACTTACATTTTGGTGTGTGAAGTAAACCTTGTCTGAGCACACATAAACATTTAAACAAAAAAATGCTCCCTGAAGAGTCTAATCTAAGCATTTGAATCAAATCTGAGCATTCGAAATGGTTCAGTGTTTTGGTTCGGGGTGGGGGTGCGGGACAGGTTCTCACGTGTAGCCCCGGCTGGCCTAGAACTCATAGACTTGCTTCTGTCTCTCAAGTGCAAGGATTAAAACTGGAAGGCACCAGGTCCAGTAATTCTTTACATTTAGAAACATTTTCATTTAGTCATCTTATAGACAATGGTACTTCGGTGGTAAAAGTGAAGATTTAAGTCTACGATTTTAAAAGTTATGTTGAATTCTCACAGACATAAAGCCCAGTCACTTCCCTCATTTGTATATTCCTAGGAAAAAGCATCAGATGTGAATAATAGCACATTTTTTAAAAAGCCATAAGAAGTTTGACAGTAAAGCCATTAAGACCTGATCTTTCATATCCTATTCATTCCACACACAAATCCGTAGAAGAGAGCTATCGAATGAAGCCACCTCGTTCCATTTGAATAGGAAGTCATGCCATGGCAAAGGGATAAAAATACTGAAGTAGAGGTACTAAATCTTGAGGAAGAAAACAATCAAGGTCACCTGAAGCAGATTAGGATCTTAAGTTCCATTTTTTCAAAAATGCATCATGTGGGGCACCCAGCTGTTCTCCGGGAGGACTCAGGTTCACTCCCAGCATCAAGGCAGCTCCCAACCATCTCGAACTCCAACGTCAGGACATCCAATGTCCTTCTTCTTAATGCCTCTCAGGGGGCATTAAGTCTGCACATGGTGCGCACACACACAAATGCGGCCCAGACACTCATACACACAGAATAGGAAAGAACACACCAAGTAAGGAACGAATGGTTTTAATGTTCCAGTGGGACGGCTCTAACTGTGGTCAAAGAGATCAGAGGCAGTAAAAACATATTTGGACCTGGAGTGATCAGGAAGTGTGGCAGCTTGTAGACAAAAGAGCAGCTCTCACCCACAAGATTGATGTAAAAATAAAAGTAGTGAATGGGGAAGTGTTTAGCCTGACACTTCTGGAAAACAGTAGTTTACTGGAGACATTCCTAAGCCTTCTTATCCACAAGATTAGAAAGCTGAACTACATACAGCTCATATGGGAACAAAAGCTATTGTTTCTGGTATTTTACTGTCCTAAGAAAAATGTTCATCTGTCCTTTTCTAAAGAGAATCACACCAATTTTAGGTTGCCAGACAGCAGCTCTTTGGCCCCTTGATTGTATACCAACCACATCACTGCCTTCCTGGAGAGTCCCGTTCTATTCAGAACCATGTCACTACCCAATTAAATAGGGGATGTTTCTGACAAATGTCCCAACAATTCTGGAGAATGTGTTGGGTGGGACTTTGGGGCACCAAGGGCCCTCCACTACCCAGACTTTTTTCTTCTGCTCCCCTCCTAGTCCACGTCCCCAAGTGACCCTCCCCACCACCATCTCAACAAAACAGAAAACGAAACATAGCAAGAGTCCTCAAGCCTTTCCCCAAGCTCTCTTAGGGTTTAATGTCTTGACCAGGTAAGGAACCTGTATTTCCACCTCCTACCTCATTTCTTAATAGTTTAAGACATGCTCTTGGGTAAGAAGCCTCACCCTTAAATAACTAAATAATTTCTCCCTTTTGCCTCTTTTTTTCATGCAAAGGAAAGACGTGAGGGAAACGGTTGAGCATAATCAAAAAACACAATCCTGGGCCTTAGGTTCCTGTACTGTACAGCCTCACATCCAGCCCATAGGATTCAGTGAGGAGTTAGGTCTTGATTGGGAAACAAATGGTTTGCTTTAAAATTCAACCATTCATCATCCCTGTTGTTGTGGTTCTTGTTGTTGTTGTTGCTGCTGTTGCTGCTGCTGCGGTTAAGAGGTTGGCTGCTGACCAGCCCAAAGACTTCTAAGTTCACCCACTATTTTGCTCTCCCAATGGTTAAAAGGTAATAAGCTCATTCAGAGTTTATAAAACTATGCACCATCAACAAAAGCCTGAAATGCTTCCAAGATGCACAGTGGCCTCCAGACACACAATGAATAGCTGTGTGCAGCAGCCCCACCCCCACCCCACCCCCAAACACAAATGCCAGGCCCCAATTAAGCACCCTGGGGGCCTTCAAAGCAGTTACGGTAAGTTGCAAATACGGCAAGATCCACTTGAAATCCAACTATCCAGTGTGTTTTTCCTCCTCTGCGACTGGGGCAGACTGACCTCATTAAGGGGTAATTAGTGAACCCCAGGACTGGAGGGGCTACCACAGTCTTGCCTTTTGTGAGGTTTCAATATGGCAACAGCAAAGTGTTTTAGGCTAGGGGGTTTCCACAATCTAAGAGGCCCGTGTTTAAAAATTTTAGGGATTTCAATCTGCCCATTTTTCTTTTTTGCTACCAGACATTAAGAAGAAAGGAAGCCATTACAAAAGACTTGCCTGTTGCTTTTATGGAATCCGTAAGTAGTTTAAATAAAGGGCTTTTGTAAAAATTATTTGAGCCATTTCTATTTCATAGATAATAAACATTAAGAGTTTTGATAAAATCATCTAAGTAATTTATATTCCATATACAATAAATAATGTAAAATAAGACCTGTTTAAATGCAGTGAAATAAATAAACACTTCTCTTGATTGCAGAGATTGAAAATAGCACATAAAAAGGAGGGTAAAAGAAAATCAATCAACATGGGTCTTTTATTATTAGATGACAATGACCTTGAAAAGACAATAGATGCCTCTATTTACTCAAAGAAAGCGTTACTTAGAAACTAACAGAGTGACGTGATCAACATAAGCTCTTTACCATCAATAAAATCCTTCACACCTCTTTAAAGCCCATTACTGTTTGTATCAATCTGCCAAGATGCTTGAGGACGGAACTCTACTATAAAAGGTGCCAATAAATTCTCTTGTTTACATCCTTTAACATCAAGAGTACCACCTCTACACCAGTGCTAAGCCTTGGGTCCACCATTAGATGTACGAAAATTATCCAGCACAGTGTTTGAGAAAGTAGTTTCCAAGGGATGTAATGAAATCGTGTTCTTAATGTCTCTTTGAAGGCCAAGATTTAAACCCTTCCAATATTCACACAGATCAGGTGGATCAACAAACTTCGTGAAAATTCACTAAGAGGAGAAAATAGAGTAGCGAGCTCTGATGTGTAAAGATTCCTCCCACCAGAGAGCCAACCACTTCTGCATGGACATTGCATTGAGGGCTTAAGTCATGGGATTCCGTGGATGGGGACCCAAGAGCCCTGAGAAGTTTTGCTCCCCGGCCTCAGACACAATTTAGTGTATTCCTTAGTGCCTTCAGGGACATTATTAGCACAACCCTATTTTTTCAAGCCAGGGCGACCCAATTCCTCTATCAGGGGCTACAGCTTTTGGCCATGTAATGAAATAATTTTTAAAAGGTAGCAATCTGTCTGGGCCAAATATAGCTGTGCTATATTCAGAAGTAAATTTGTATTTGTATCTATTAAAACACGCTACAGGGGTCCCTACTTAGCTTATTTTAGCAATTCTACTTTTTTTTTCTTTGCAAGACTTAAACATATGCAATACATTCTGGGAACTCTTGAAGAGTGTCTGGGAGGGAACTCCTAACTGAAGGAGTCCTCTTGTTTTTATTTTATTTATTATTTTTAATATATCCCACCTATAAAAGTGGAGGAGATGAGACCCATGGAAGTCATTCTAACAGTCGGTAACTCTTCCTCTTCCAGTAAATCCAAGGGCTTAAGAAATAAATAAATAAATGAATGAATAAATAAATGAATAAATAAATAAATAAACAAACAAACATTGAAGGGCATTAATTTGTTTCTAGATGTGTGCGTGTAAGTAAAACAGCAGTCATAATGTGGAAATTTCAGTCACATTTTACAACTAATTGGAAGCAGATTAGAATTCCGCCTCGGGGGAACGTTGTCAGACTAGAAGCTGGAGCAAATGAAGAAAGAGGTGAAGGCGTCCTGAAGAGCTGACAGATTTACTGTGCTCAGGGCTATAAACGGGTCCCCGGCTGCAAGGAGGGTGAGTCCCCTAAGTCCAGAAGCGAGCAGCTCGCCCCTAGGAGCCCAGGCCACGCCCCCAGGGAACCAGGCCGGTCTCTGGTACCCATCACCCACAAAAAACAAAGGGACCTGCACACTGACATACAGGTCGGGACCCAAGGTCAAGGGAGAGGGCCCTCCTTTACCAGGTGGGGGAGGGGAGGAAAAGGGGAAGCAGCTAGTGAGGGCCGATAGAGCCATTAAGTGATGGAAACAGCTGCGGGCTTTCGACTTCAGAGTCTGGCATCTGCTTCGCCATGACGGCAGAGTGGGGGAAGGATTTGGGCGAGGAATGTAAATTGCTCAAACAGAGCTGGATGCATGGACCTGGGGGGTGGAGGGAGACCAATTGCTCCCTTGTGAAATCCTGTTGCTCCCTTTGGGCAACCCCAGCACATCTGAGAGAGAGTTCGCTCATATTGTCCCTTCCAGCAGTTGACAGATCTGGCAAGGCTCAGAGCTTCTCCATCAGTGACCAAGCCGTCAGTTTGTCTGGTTGACCAGTTGGCCACCATTCATCTGTGCTCCGCTCAACCTCCACACAGCTTCGCACCAAGTTAAAATGGACTACCCTCTCTTTCACTCCCTGGGATTTTTCCCCCCCTTATTACATCACCACTGCTTGCTTTTGAACTAGGTCAAGGGTCAGGTTCTATTTGCTGTTGCCTGTTTTCTCCTTTGCTTCCTAGACTGGGTCCTAATTTCATTTCCATCACAAAAGAACTGGAACCGGGGAACGCAGAGCTAAGAGCCATTGTGCTGACCATGAGCCCACGCGAAAGCCCAGATTTGATAGCGTTATCCATGCACCGTGGTGAGCCACATGCAAATAAACAGTTCCCCGCGAAGAATGAAAAGCCGAGGTTTCAGTCCTTCCAAGTCAAACATTATTGTTTTTAATATGAGCTATCCATAAAAATCGGTGAAGGAGATGACAGGAAATTCAAAAGTAAGCCGGTCTGGCTGAGCACAGTTTGAAAAAGGAAAGGAGGGGGCGGAGAGGAGGAGGGAGGAATGTTCTCCAAATTCCCCTCTTATTTTCAGTGAAGAATGAGCTAAACTGTAAAATCTGCACAGAAACATAAACAGTGAATTCAGTGAATTCAGAGGTGCGGTAAGGCCAGTATCTAACCAAAGGGCAGCCCTCCAACAGAGGCTGGTAACGTACAAGGAACAACTTGGACATGACCCTTGAACCCTCAGTGACTAATGTGAAGGACACAGAGGTGGAAGGAAAGCAAGTGTCCCAAAGGCCAGATGTGCTTTCCAACCAAATCAGGAGTTCTCTTTAATCAAAGGCACAAGCAATGACTTCCAGGAGTTTACAAAAGTGTGACCAACTGGAACTTGGTCGTCTGTTGCTAATTGAAGCATATAAAAGAGTTCATTTCTTAAAACATATTACACTTTTTTTAATAAATAAATAAATAAATAAATAAATTTGCTGCCACATGACAAAAACCAGAATCAAGCTCACTGGTAGAAGATCAGTACAACCAAAGACCAAGCTATTATTTCAAACTGTCAAGGGAAGCAGTAAAATTGCTACCAGGTCTCCTTAAGTTACCCTTCAATAAAAAGAAGCCATCGGGGAAATAAGAGGAAAAGAAAACACATCAAAAACCTTAAAAGTCCCTTTAAGTAAAATTATACGTCTGTGGCACCGTGCCATCTGCTCTCTGGTTAACATAATAAGCCCATTCTCAACCCTAAATGCGTGCTTTCTAAGACCATTATGAACGACACAAAAATATATTCAGTATGTTTTTATTTACCCCTAAACAGTGTCGCCTACATTCATAAGGCATCATTGGGATATACCTAACTGTACATTTTTCTTAGGGTTCTGAAGAGTCCCAGGATGAAGAAAGCTACGTGGCTGATAGTCACGTTGAATAATAATCAGACTTGGTTCCAATGACCAGATGGCAGAGAAGAGAGAGAGGCTTTGAAAAGTCAGCAATGATGTTTGCTCACCATTTCTTTCTCTTTTAGATGTATTTATTTATATGAGTATTTATTTATATGTATTTATTTATATGAGTATACTGTAGCTGTCTTCAGACACTTGTTCACCATTTCAAATGGACTTGTCCTAATCCGAACACCCTACCCGTTGAATTCTCCATTAGAGCTAGAGCATAGATATTAGATTTTCACTTAGTTTCCCTGGGGATAAAGGACTCCTTGAATATCGAATGGGATTCCTATAGTTTGAGGCCCACTGGCCTACCGAAACTCAGGCATTTGCTTTGTGGTCACTTTACTTCTTGAAGCAGAATCCATAATCTCTTCTACTACATCCCCAAAGGTGTTCCTAAGCAAAATTCAGCAGGCATGCAACATTCAGGTTCCAAAGTGCCAGACTCATCATCTTGAATTCCCCTGAAGCTCTCAAAATAACATTACAAACAGCCCAACTACGGGTCAGGCAGCTAAGAGTGGTTTTAACAACCTTTCATTCAGTCGCAATGGCTTTGTTACAGTTGCCAAAACCTTTAGCTTGAATTGAGAAGTTGTTACAGAAAGCAGGCAGTCACTAGTGAAATTTCAGTGGGGAGACAGAATTGGACCCAGAAGGAGCGCGCTCTCTCTCTCTCTCTCTCTCTCTCTCTCTCTGTCTCTGTCTCTGTCTCTGTCTCTGTCTCTAGCAGAGTGAAATGCAAAATTAGTGATGCCTTTATTTATTTTTAAAATGCATTTATCTATTTACAGGTGCATGGTCTGCCCTTGGGTATAGGTGTGTGCCCCTGTCACAGGGCATATGAAGAAGGTCAGAGGTCAAGTTACAAGAGTTGGTTCTCCAGTGGGTCCTAAGGAACAAACTTGGATCCTGAAATTTGGTGACTAGTGCCTTTATCCTTTGAGCCATCTCAAAATGTTGGTTTGTTGTTCTTGTTTGCTTGTTTGTTTTGCATTCTAAGAATAGAGCTCACATCACACAAGACTTCCAATCCAACATCTACATATGCAATTACATCACTTAGAGTCTGAGACCTCTATGCAAGACCCCTTCCCTGGCTCCAATATGATCTTTACATTACTTACTCTGTGACTACTGAAGCAGATTTCACCTGTTCCCTATTCCATCCATACTCAGTGACCCAGAATCAAGCATGTACAATTCACTGGTAATGATCCTAGCAAACAAATGATATTCTGCTGTGAAGTTGCGGCCAAGGGTAGCCCAGCATTCCCTCAGTTCTAGCTTCTACATGACAGAAGAACACTATACCAGTGACTTAGAAATAAACTGTTTAGTATCCAAGTTATACCCTTGATGTTCAGATCGCTGGCAAGTTGAGAGCTCTGGCAATCAAAACTATGTTGTGTTACAGTAATTACTATGACAAACTTCCCAATGCTTAATATTAGAGAATAGGAGAGTATGATCCCTCCACCTCTTCTACACCTCTAGAGTGTGTTCAACGTGGCAATTATCTTCGTTCAAGCAGCAGAATTTAAATTGCATTGAAACTCAATTATACCCATGACTTTTTTAAACATACACTTCAAAAGGCAGGTTTCACCACACTCAAATCACTGAACAAAATCTCTTTCCCGGCTTATAAAAAAAGAGATTTTTATTCCCCTCCCACGAGACATCTTCAAATACAAAACTGACTTCCCTGAAGCTTTGGATCGACTTTTCTTTTTTTTCTTTTTGGCCTTGTGAAGGCATTGGCTGAGCAATGTGGAAGGAAAAAGAGGGTGCCCACCTGATTCTAAAACAAACGACTCAACCTGCCACTTGTCCCAAATGTCAGGACCAACAGCCTCAACTGCCACCACCTTCAAAGGGCCAAGCAGATACCTCTTAACAAAAACACTTTACATTGCTACTCTAAGGTAGTAAATGTATGATTTAAGTGCTCGTAGCTAAAATAGCTCTCCAATTATCAAGGGCCTCTTAGGATGAGCAAGAATGCATTATGTGCTAATGACCACAACCAGGGGTCCCTTCTCCACTCCTTTGTCAGAACCCAAGCAGATACTCCCCTGCAGCTTCACCATTAACATGTCTGTTTCCTGTCAGCCCACTCAGAGATAATGTCATTTATCTCGGGAAGGCACAAGCCCAGTCATTAGCTTCAATAAAAGACCTCAAACAAAGGCCGGATAATGTTTTACCCAGGGTTCCCACTAAATCCAAGAATACCCATCTCTCTGAGCCAAATACTCAAAAGTTATCCTTAAAGAAGTGTGCTGTTGTTTATCCGGGATTCTAGAAGGTGGCTCTGAGAGTATAGTCTGTGTATAGTAAACACTAGTTCCTAGCACTATCACGCAAAATTAGTTTAATGAAGAGTGATGACCGGGTTAGCCCTGGGGAGCCTTTCCCCTGTAGCCTCCAGGAAGAAAATTGACAGGATCATTTAGATCTTTGAAGAACTGACCCCCTCATTGTGAAGGCCTGTAGAAACAAAATAACCCAGAGGAAAGTGGTCAATGGCTGAGCTTCTGGAAATCCTCCAAAAAGAGAAAAAAGTGGAACTGGTTAAAAGAAATGTGGGAACACGTGTTTTCACAGTAGTGTGGGGATTATTGTAATTTCAACTTTCTATGAAGTACCAGGTGAACTTTTTCTTTTAAATTAAAAAAAGCACAGACATCGTCAAAATTGGGGCAGATCTCAGCCATTCATTCAATCCCCATGTTCCATGCTGGAAACCAAGAACAGATGGTACTTTCCGTCTTGTTTGAATCTGGTTATTGAACACCTCCGTGGCTAGGGAGATTTCTGCTTAGCCCTTTCAGCATTCACTCAGTTTACTAACTCTAAAAGTGCTGCTTAGGAAAAAATAAGTCTTTATAATGCTCTAATTAAAACCATCTTGCACCCAAACAATTTTACTTGAAGAGCATATTCTTAACCCTTAGACACTTGGACACCCACTCCCACCCCCTGTCCTTCTCCCCCTAGTATTACGGGCTATTTGCCAAGTTATTAAAGTGGCTGAACATTATCTTTTTTTTTTATTTAGCTCAATCTTTCATTTTTTTAACAGATTTTAAATGTACATAGATTCATGTGTTCTCACAAACACCTCTGGCCAGCCCCTCTGCCGCCCTCCCAGGATATCTATCTATTGGACCAGACTAGAAGGAGGATCGGTGCTGGATCGGTGCTGACAGGAAGCCACCTCTAAAATCCATATGTAACTTTCAAAACAGCACACTGTCTAACTACAGTGGTCTCAGTTGTTTCATTAAAGCAAGTGACATTCCTGCCCTTCATCCCACCATAGATCAAATGGACTCCCTAATTCACAGGACACACTACATTATGGGAGTGGGGGGACATAGCCACAAAAGTCATTAATCAAAATATGTTCTTAAACTGCTCACACACACTTAGAGAATGTGTCAGGATTCCCTAGTGACGTGTAAAAAGGCTTCTACCAGAGAATAAAACAAAGTGAACAATATCTTATTATAGACAGGTCCGTTGATAGAGACCATCTTTCGGGGAACAAGGCCCATGGAAATGTATATGATGTTACAGAAATAACCCTTCTTGGAAAAGACACAACTATCTAACTTTCATTTGTTTCTGTTTTAAGTGTTATCTGGTTTTAGGACTCTGTTTTGTTTTGTTTTGTTTTTCTTGTGTGTTTCCCAGTATTCTAGTGATTGAATAATCCCACTGACTGTAACAATGCTCAATATAACTATTTAGATCAGCCCAATGGTTTCTTCTCTGATAAATCTAAACTGTCAGAAAATGAAGAGAGATATGCAAACAGTTTCAATGCAGGGCCATTCTGCTTTGAGAGACAGGAGGAAGGCAGAGAGGCAGGTTCCAACAACCAAAAGCCAAGTCATCAAACCTACTTAGGCAGACATCTCACTGGTGGCTTAACCACAAAATGGGCTATAGAAATACAGCTCAAAGATCTTGGAATTATGGTGTGTTTTGATTTTTTTTTCACGTATTAAGGGAGTGGCGAATTTTACAACATACTTGTGGTTTCCACATAAAGGAGCCAGACACTCACTGATTTAATTAGGTTTCATAAGGTCCAATTTATCATGCTTTACATGATTCTGCGTAGTGAAGAAACAGAAGAAACAGACCAAATATAGATGTTTAAGCATGCTGTGAAAATTAACCAGTGACAGCACGTCTTATGAATCTCCTTTCACCTTCCAACCAGGAAAAAAAAAGTGTTCTCCCCGCACACGTGATTGCTGCCTTCTTCACTCTGAAGGTACTTACCCTCCAGTAGCCTGGTTCTTCAACTATGTTGAACATAAAACATATAGAATGTTTTCTTAAAAAACTTCTTTAAAGATGCCTCAGATGTGAAGCATGTTTTCAAGGGAAGTGTGCCCTACTAAGTTCTTGCTTCCTAAACAGGCATCCTTCTGCCATTTAGAAGCATTGTCTAAAAAGCCTAATTTGATAGAACCATTAGTTAGTGAAATTAGGCTTCCTTCCCTGGGTGGTATTCATGCCAGGGAGTTGCCATCTCTGAGAGGCAAGGATGGTATTATGAAGTCTTCTGGGGGATGGGGAGGACAGCGCTTAAGAAACAATGTTTAAGATCCCAAGCCAACATCTCAGCCTGACAAGAGTGGCTAGCAGTGTAGGCTCCAGGGCCATGAAACCATCCTAAAATGATTTCTGGGCCAACTCTGGTGGCTGAGGTTGGTGTCTAGCTTCCACACTGCAAGGCAAGGTTCTCTCTGTTCCCTCCCCCACCTCCACCCACCCCCGCCCCCCAGCATGACTTGTTTGCTCTTCATTTGTGGAATTCCTACGATGCCACTTATTACTGCTCTGCCTGAAGACGCATTGCATGCGTGTGAATAATTCAGCGCCTTCATTCTTCAACCACTTCCCTCTGTGACTGGGAAGGAAAAGGAACACAAACTGGAGAACCGACACCAGGCACTAATCTCAGTTGCCATGACAGCAGCCTTTGAGATCCTGAAATGTTCCGATCGCCAGCTAAACAAAATTGTTGAATGTGAACATTTGGCTGGAAGATTAAAAGGCTAAGAGGAATGCAAAAGGCCAGAACCTCCCACATTCCCAGCAGCCAGTGGATCCAATCAAATAGCTCTGACTCCTTAACCACAGCATTGTGAGCAGTGGATTAGGGCAATTCATCCAGATAGTTAAAGCAGATTAGAGCTGCAATTTGAAGACTATTGGCAACAAAAGTAAATGCCCCACTGTACTAAGTAATAAGAAGATTTCAAAATGTCTTTTAGTAGAAATTATGTGAAACCACACATTTAAAGTCAGAAGCAAACCCTGAGATGTTTTTTAAGTTAATTTAAATTCATCAATGTAAAAGGCTAAGAGGATTTGGATTCAAAAAGTAATCAGTAGCCTTTTGCAAGTTTGACAGTGTAGCCTACACCTTTCTCTGTCTCCATCAATGTTTACAATCAGAACTTTACTCCTATGTTCGTTCCAACTTTAATTCTGAGCACCCGAAGTTGAAAATAAAGAGTCAGAGAACTGGGAATTGTTTCATGCAGAAGTAATTCCCAGGAGACTTCTTAGCATCATTCCAGCCAGAAAGGGGGGAAAAAAAGAAAGAAAAGAAAATCACATAAGAAGCATAGTTAGAAGAAATCACATCACCACAACCGCTTAATAGAAACACTACATCTGCATGCTACATCTGCATGCTACAACTTAGGGAATAAATCTAAAGATTAAGTTCACAGAAACACCACTCTCACCTCCCAACCAATGTGCCTGGTGAACACATACCCATCAGTTCCCAGACGTTACCCCAAAGCAACTGCATCCCAGACAAGCAAAACCCAGGCCTCCATGCCTAAGCGAGATAACACCGGGGCAGGTTTTCCGGGACAGTATCTAACCACAGACTTTAAGAAAATGACCAATAAGAGTGCAGGGGTCCAAATGGCCCAAGTCAAGCATTGTTAAGCCACAGTTGGCTTCACAGTTGCCCCTACGGCCCCCTCGGTCGTATCCTCGCATTTCAGGAACACAAGCTTAATATGCTTTCCATTTCTTACTTAACTCCTCTTCCAGCTGCCCCGGCAAGCTAAATAGCGAAGTGCTAACATTCTCAGGGCTCTAGCTGCAATAGGTGAGAGAGCAAAGGTAGAGAGTGTGTCCACAGTCACCAAAAACCGCACGGTTTGGCTACATAGTTACAAAGTCAGTGGCCAGTACTCCGAGCTTAGAGTACAGCCTTTGACCGAACTATTTGGGTGAAAGTAACAGAACAATGAGTATAAATAACCCTACACACTCCTTTCCACAGAGGGAACTAGAACCCTGTTCCTAAGGACACACTGTTAACAATAACACAGTCGACAATTCTCTTTAGGGAAGAAACCAGGACGAAACTCAAGGTAGTGCCGCAGCAGGTTTTCTGGTCAAAGCACACACGGACAACTTGCTGACTGCCCAGGAGCTCTTTACAAGGCAAAAAGGCACTTGGGACATTCAGAGCCTCCCCACCCCATGACCTTTCAAACGTTGGCACCACAAACAGCAGAAGCAGCAGCAGCAGAAGCAAGCAAGAGCCAAACACTGCACTCAGGATAGCATCCATAAAGGGTGAACGTCATAGAAATCTCACAGAGAACCCGAAAGCGCTAGGAAGTGTAAGACACCCGGAGGCACATCCCACAACCCCAAACAAACGCACAGAGTGGGGCACACAAGAAGACGACCGTATCCTACCTTCTCGGTTTTCAGTTTCTTAATTCGTCTGTGGCTCTCCTCCTCCTCTTCTTCCTTCTTGACCAGCATAGAGTTTCCCATGAGCGTTGAATCCGGAGCAGTTTTAGTAACTTCCCCTGCAGCTCCGACGCTGCCACTCCCAGCGCCCCCACAGTGAAAGGGGCTCGCGCCACTTCCATTGCTCTTGGCCCCAAAGCCATAGAGGTGACCACCACCGGAGGGGCCCTGGCCTCCTCCGCCATTCTGGTGGCCCTGCAGCACGTCGTGCTTGTCTTTCCGGGATCTCGCAGCATCCTTATCCCGCTTGGCGCCTCGGCTACTGTGGCTTTTCCCTGGCTTCTCTTCCTTGCTTTTCCCACAGGAGCCTGCCCCCGCGGTGGCAGCCGAGGTCCCGGTGCTGGTACCGTTGCTGTTTGGGTTGCCGCCGCCGCCGCCGCTCACACTTTGACCCAGCGCTGAATTCATGCCAGTAGCCTCTCCAGGGCGCCCTTGGACTTCCTGCCTCTTGCCAGTGCTGATCTCGGGAATTCCATACAAGGCAGCAGAAGGCAGAGATTTATTAGCATCCTTAGAAGTTTTAGCCCTTTTCACTTTTGATTTGCTGGTCTCTTTGTGTGAATTCCCCTGGGGAGCGGAGGGCTGAACAGAAGCAAATTTTAGGCCATCAGCTAAGGCTGAGGTAGCACAGGTCCCATTGGAGGCCGGACCTCCACAATCCTTAGTGTTGTTGGTAGTGGTGTTGGTGGAATTATTCATCTCAAATTTCTGTCTGTCCTTTTCCAAATCGGCGTCCAAATCAATGATTAAATTTCCAACCCCGATTTCCCAATCATCGCCACTGTCATAAGTATCAACTGTATTTGGATCCACACCTTTTCCTGCAGTCGAAACGTTCACGGACATCCTGAAGATGAGCTCTCGAGATTAAAAATCCAATGAACTTTCCTTGAGAGATGAGGGGACATTCGTTTAGCTCCTCTGGGCTTTCTTTTAAAGAAAAAAAATTCTTCCAATTTTCCTCTTCTTTTTCCTGCCCCAAAAATGTGTCCGGGATCTCACTCCCTCCACTCTAGGTCCACCTTCTCCTGTAGAGGGGGGAAAAAGTCGAATATTTCTTGTCTGGGTATTACCGGAATAGAAAACCATTAATACTGGGGAGTGAGTAAGGGACACAAGGAAGGACAGAGAGGAGGGGGCTCATTATCGTTTTCAGAGTCCAATACCAGGTTTAAAGGAAAACTGGCAGACTTGAAAACCACCCCCCTGACAATAAACATCTTACAGTAGCTAAAACGAAAATCCCTCTAAACAGCAGGGGGATAGCCAGTTCTTTAAAAGCATTAAAATATCTCCAAGGATCTGATTCAAGCCCAGAAAGGTTTTTGTGGCTTTTTTTTTTAAGTTGAACATTTTTATTTTTTTGCCCGGCACACGTGCTATTTCAACCCCAGGAAAAGATCCTGGACATTCATACAAGAAAAACACCCTGTTCAACATCCCCTAAACATGTCCTGGGTCTTGCAATGTAAAAACAAAACAAAACATACAAAAAAACAAAAACAAAAAGAGGCCCTCAAAGTTCTCTAGGACTAGTATTCAAAATGTCACTAAGTTTTCCTTATTTCTAATTCTAATACTTCTTACAAATTGTCTAGACAACCTAGGTTTTGTTCTCCACAAGAAACAGAAAAACAACAGTAGTTCCCCTCACACACACATACCCACCACCCTCCTTCCTGAGCAGCTACACAATTCTTCATGAAATATGCACAGACCTCTTTAAGAGTATTTTTCTCAGTAAAAAGACAGTGTGAGAGGAAAGGTTAAATATCTGTCTTCTGGAGAAAAAAAGAAAAATCCATCTAAATAATTTTGCCATACCCCTGGGTCACAGAACTGCTCAGTCAGTTAAATATGGTGCTACTGTCTGTAGGGAAACTGATTAAGACGTACACTTTAAGTGATCTGCGCCAAGGTGGCCTCAGTGACCACAAATGAGTGTGTGTTTGACAAAGAGCAGTTAAAACAGTTTTTTAAAGGGATCAGTCCCCTTTTAACAGTTGATTGTCAAGAAAATAAATAAATATACAGAGAAAGACATACAGAGAGAGGCACGCAGAGAGAGAGAGAGAGAGAGAGAGAGAGAGAGAGAGAGAGAGAGAGAGAATGCTTACCTTTAAATCCTTTATCATTTTTTTAATTAGGCCCGCAAATAAAAAAAAAACATTTCTCAGTCCACTAGGCACACAACCGTGTGCTTCATTTTACTTAAACACCAAATGATCAAAAAGGAAGAAAGCAAGTAACACATCCCAGCCAAAATAATCACTCAGTAACATTATTCCACTTCCCCATCCCCCTTTTGGCAAAAAGCTCTGGAGTCCTTTTCTCCTTAAAAAAAAAAAAAAAAAAAAAAAAATGTGTCACTGTGCAGCTGAGAGATGCTTCACATTCGCAACCCAAGCACCGAAGGGTGTTTTTCCTCTTAACAAGCATTCAGAATAATAGGGTGTTGAGAGAGAGGGAGAGGAGAGGGGGAGGGGAGGGGAGGGAAAGGAAGGAGGGAGAGAGAGAGAGAGAGAGAGAGAGAGAGAGAGAGAGAGAGAGAGAGAGAGAGAGAGAGAGAGAGAGAGAGAGAGAATTAGAGAAAAAACTTTTCCGAACTTCTCATTCCGCTTTCGGTTGCAGACTTCAGAGTCACCGTGATCAGTAAGTAATGATCTCATGTAGCAAACCTACAGGCGTCCTCTAGTAACGAGACAGAATGTGCTAACATCGGGATAAATTAGTGAAAGGGAAGAAAGAATAAGAAGAAAGGACTGAAAATCTGGGCTGGATTCCGCCTGTTAGTCGGGAAGTGGCATTTTTCCGCTCGTCCTGACATTTGATTTCTCCAACTAACTTAAGGAGGGGGTGAAAGGATGGGGAGGAGGAGGAGGAGGAAGAAAGGGTGGGATGAGGCGCTGGGCTGGAGGAGAAAAAGAAAGGTGTGGAGGAGGAGGGAGCAGACTGTGCAGGGAGCTGATAAACCAGTTAGAGCAGCTTTCGCCCGGGGCGGGGGGCGGTGGAGCGGGGAAAATAACGGCGTCTAAAAGGGGCTGCCTTGGAAACCTGAAGGATGTGATGTTTTCCTGTTTTATGTTGTTTTTGAGAAAAAAAGAACCGAGTTCTTAGAATAGTCCCCGAGGAGGGGTTAAAATCCTCCGCCGCGCAAGCCGATCTGTCATGTGGTAATTCGATAATTAGAGTCAAAAAGGTTTTTTTTTTTTTTAAGGCGACCTTTCTCCAGGACAATTTCTCTTTCTCTACACGCAGCAAACAGTGCGTCTCTATTTTTTTTTCCTCCTCTCTCCACCTCTCGCCCACCCCCTCCTGTGTTTAGTCAGATGGCCTCGGAGCTTGGCTTAGTATTTTTAATTAGCTGGCGTTTGGAAGCTAAAAGCAGTAATGAATTGTTGATGGATTGGAAGTGGAGAGTCGCTTTGCTGGAAATGTCGGGGCTGGGAGAGGGGGATGGGCGCGTTAGCAACACCAACCATCTAAAAGGAGCGGTTTTGTTACAGTGCAAGCCTTTCACATCACGTGAGGATCAAGGGCTCAATTGGTTGTCGTGAGAACAAAAATGGTGACAAGCGTATCAAGAAAATACTGATCTGGTCTTTAAAAAAAAAAAAAGCTGAAGGTTTCTCCCTTCCCCCTGCAACCCCCTCTCCCCCCGCACGCCCTACAGTGGGCGAAGCTACAAGTTATGAATGTGAAACATTTCTCAGCCATCTCGGAAGTTCGGAAGGAGGGAAATGTAATGGCCACAAGAGCAAAGCAGATGTTTTAAAGAAACAGCTTATAAACCTTTCCTCAACTGATCTCCAATTTGTCGGCTTTCCCAAGGGGCCAAAGCGGAGGACGCCTGGGGGGAGGGCAGAGTACCTCGGAGCTGCTGGGATTTTAGGAAACACCCCCCCCCCCATGTATTAAACAAAGAAAAACATTTTGCTAGCTCCCAAACAGGGACTTGTAATAAACACACCATTGTTACTATTTGTGGGTTTGTTTGGGTTGGGTGGGGCTCCCCCCCACACACACACCTTCTCTTAATGTTTTTTTTTCTTCTTGCCCCCCCCCTTTTTTAAGAAGGTGGAAAATGGTAGTTACAGTCATTACATGTAATGGATGAATATTCCCTAGTTTACTATTAAATTACTGAGCAGGGGGATGTGACAGGAGAGAAATCAGCTTGTTCTACCCGGGTTCCCATTTGCCTGGCTCGGTCTGGGCGGGGGTCAGCTCAGCTCCGGTAGAAGAGGAAAGGAGGGGGAAGGTGCGCAGGAGACCTGACAGGGAGGACCAGGGTGTGTAACTGAATCACTCTTAGTCTCCTTTGGGTTAGAGCCCAAAAGGTAATTTACTCTAAGTTAGCCCAAGTGCCCAGTCAAGCTTAATTTGTCTAAAGAAGTTACAAAGTCAGCCTCCACTGAATAAAATTCACCGTTCTTGGGCTGTTCTAAATGCATAGCCAAACCCTGTAACTAGTTCCTCATTTCAATGCATAAAACTCTCACATTCCCCTGCATGAAAACCCCACTAAAGTGCTATATAGCGACACACCACGCAACCGTACTTACGGTCTGTATGGGAGCGAGTTGACCTTTTCCTTCTAACTGCATTGAGTGTGTTTGGTTGCAGCCGCTTTATTTTGGAAATTATAATTTCTTCAATTTTTTTTATTAAAGATGGACCAGCAAATGTCACAGACCGTCCCGTGTATTTTTTTTATAAAAATAAAAAAACAACAAAAATAAAGCAAAAAGCCAGAACACAGAAATCCCCCCGGTGCATACACACACACACACACACACACCAAGCTTGTTCTGGAACAGTGAAATCAGAACTGAAACACAACACACGCACAGGGGGAGTGGAGCCAAAGGAGCTCTCAGCCTGTATACCTGAAAGGGACTTTTCTTTGTTCCCAATGCCCTTTCGCGCAGGGCCAATCAGAGAGCAGCTTTTATGAAACTGAGCTCTCTCATTGGTTAGCTGCTTTCTCTTGGCTACTGTAGGGGGTTGAGATATACACACGTATAAAACACACACTGAGCGCGGGTGGGGGTGCTATGGGGGGTGGCGGTGGAGACAAAGCGTTTTATTTTCCAAGCAGATTGGGGTTGCGGAACCTCCCGCAGGACGGAGGGAGGGGGGAGCTGGGGCGCCTGTTTCAATTACTACATCATTCACATAAAACACTTATTTATTAAAACACATCTCAAGCCGGCTGCGAAGAGAGGATATCGGTAAATGCAAGTTTGATTGTGTTATCTTGGGGGAAATAATGTATGTGATCGCTCGGTGGCAGAGGGAAGCCAGCTGAGCCACCCGTACAGAGCGGGGACACCGCTCGGTGGAAACCCACGCGAGCGATTTACTGTTGTCCCTTCCATGTCCCTAGGACTCCGCAGCCCAGCTCTGCAGCTTCTGCCTCTCAGCCCTTCCCCACCACCTTGTCCTACTGCAATCCTGCCACCCCCATCTCTCTCTCTCTCTCTCTCTCTCTCTCTCTCTCTCTCTCTCTCTCTCTCTCTCTCTCTCATTAAATAAGAAAAATCAGTGGGGAGCGTCCGGTGGTGGGGGAACAAGTAACCCTTTTGTTTCCAGGTTTCTGAGCTGCAATTCCTGAACTGTGGACCCAGACAACCATTGAGCAAACGTACTGAATGGCTCTCTTCAAATTACCAACAAAATTCCTGCAACTGATCTTCTGCGACCGGCCGAAGAACAGACAGACAGACAGAAAGACAGACAGATAGATGATAGACAGATAACAAGGCCGCGGCAAACCACATTAAGACCTCAAATGAGTCTTATTAAAAAAATAAATCGATTTGTGGAAGATAAAAATATACTAGGCATATTAACCCCTTAAACGGCCTCAGTCCCCAATTTTTAATTATCTGGATTATCTGCCAAAGTTCTTTCCTCAAATCTTTAACTCTTGTTGGGGTCAGAGATTCTAAATTCTCTTAATGCTGTGTCTACAACCCACAAACACACAACATGTTCTCACTTTTATGGTAAGACAAACGCAGCCAAGCTAATGGGGCTCAATTTCCAGGACAGGAGGCTAATGTGAAAACAGCCCGTTAATATATTTAAGCTAATGTAGTCTTACATAGTAAGTCTTTAGAGCACGGTTTATTTTTAAGTTTGAGTTGTTATTTTCAACTATTTGAGGAGCTAGAATGTGGGGATTTTAAGGTCACTTAGTCTCAAGTAAACCAATTATAACCCAAAGTGTGAAGGATCAGATATTACTGGGTTTTTCAGTTGACAATTGGAGGTTTAGGCATGCCGTAGCTTACACAAATGGGCACAGAAGAATAAATTGCCTCTGGACGAAGACAGCTATGATGTAAATGTTCGGAGGCGACTTTGTGGATCAATAAAAACATTTATGCCACATGTTATAAGTAATGGCTATTGACTAATGTTTGTGTTTTTAATATATTTAGTCCATTAAAAAAATGCCAATTTGTTGTTCCATTGCCCTAGATGAACTAGAGTAGATGCCTTAAAATGCAATTGCAAGTGCTGGCCTTTTCTGGGGTAAGACATAGAAAGGGATCTCTAGTCCTACAACTCCTCTTCACTCACACTGAAGATATACAATAACAAACATTGTCTGGGGGCAAATTAGAAACCTAGTATCAACTCCTCTTCTCTTCTAGTTTTGATGTCTGGGTAGTATTTTTCCTCTCCAGGTTTTACATCCATGTGTGGCTCCTTGGTTAGGGTGCAGTGCCTTACAGAAGTCATAACTTTTTTCTTTTAGAAGTGTGGTTCCGGGGTTGGGGATTTAGCTCAGTGGTAGAGTGCTTGCCTAGCAAGCGCAAGGCCCTGGGTTCGGTCCTCAGCTGGGGGGGGGGGGGGGGAGTGTGGTTCCTCCAAAGACCAACTTGTGTGCTTCCTGTGTCCCTGGGGTGTTCTCTCCATGTCAAGCTGAGGTTACCCCATATGTTTCATTAGTTTAGAAAAAAATCAACCATTATCTCTCAAAACAGAAACATTTCCCAGGGTATTTAAACAATGTCACCTAGAAGCACCAGAGGAGGGTAAAGCTCTTTCAAAAGGCCTCCTTACTAAAGAAATCACAGAGTTGAACTAGATCCAAAATGTAACCACCCAGATGTGTAATTGAACCTAACCCCGTCTTCTACAGCCAAACCTAAACCCATAACCTTTTTAAATCTTTGGCTGAAGAAGGTCAACTTGAGTACATATTCAATTCAAATTATTTTGGCAAATCAAAGCATTTTTTTTCTTTCCATTTTATTATTCCCACAGGCCTTTTATTTCCCCACCCCCATCTCTCCCACCTCCCAAATTCTTCCAGGCAACTTTTGAATAGACTGCTATTGTTATACTGGCTTTGCATGTGTTTGTTTTGCTTGACAAGGGGTGGAGGACAATCGGGAGGCATGTGAGGACTCTCAGATAATGGAAGGCTGAAAGATAATTAGCTACCAGCTTTGACAAGTGGAGTTACTCTCTTACCTCACATAATTGGAAAGTTTGTTTCTGTCTACAGAACTAAAAGTTTTTCATCTTGATCTATTTTTTTAATTTAATCTCTTTGAGAATTCCACATATGGGTACATAATTTCCACCCCTCTGTCCCTTCCCCTCCAATTCTTCCTGTGCCTCTTATCAAAGAAGTGGTTGTCTCCCCAGTGACATTCACTCATTTACTTGCCTACACTGGTACACTCTTTCAACACGTGTACTGGGTAATTTTATGTGTCATCGGGTGTCTACCTGAGAGACAGAGGAGATGTCTGGGAAAAAAGAGCAGTGTTTGGAGTCGAGGGGAGGAGGAGACATGAGGTTAGTGTAAAGAAGGTAATTAGAGAGTGTCATCCTACCAGCAATAGTCACCATCATTCCTCCATGGGCCCCCCAAATCAGCTCAGCACTACACATAACACATCGTCAGCAAGGAGGTGGAACAGTCGTCCTGCCATCCTGGCAAAAGACTTGGCTTGGCTTTGCTCCTTCCCTCCTTCCTTTCTTTCCTTCCCTCCTTCCTTCCTTCCTTCTCTCCTTCCTTCTCTCCTTCCTCCCTTCTTTCCTTCCTTCCCTCCTTCCTTTCTTTCCTTCTTTCTTTCCTTCTTTCTTTTCCTTTCTATTTTTTTTTCTGGAAAGAGTTCAAGAGGAGGCTAACAACTTCAGGCAACAACACAGGTAGTTTTTATTTGAGAGTCTTTCTTCTGATTGGGGTTGTATTATTAAAGGCCAGAAATCAAAATCAGTTTTATTACTCCCTCCCCCCACACACACACCATTTTTTTCTACAAGCATTTTACTAGGCAGCCCGGGCTAGCTAGGGATTTGACATTCTCTGCTTTCCCAGTGGCAGGGTTATAGAGTGTACCCTCATGGCCAGCAGACATCTTTCTTGGGTTTTTATTTACTTGGAAGCAAGTCGAAGTTTTTCTAAATCTACACGTACCACATGCTTGGGAGTTCTTGGGAGCTCTCAAGATCAAGAGAAAAACCAAAAGAGAAAAATCCTAAAATATAAATAATATGAGCTTAATTTGCATGAAAGGGACTTAGGTTAGATGTAATTATAAATGTACTGGTTACCCAACAAAACTATAGGGAAAGACTCTTAGACACCCAGAGCCCTTAAGCACTGGTCTGCCTCGGCTTCCTTCTAGAGAATAGAAAGCTGATTAATGAAACACCCACAGAAACATTAGGCCTTTACTCTTTTCACCTACAGATAATTGCTCCTAGTTGCTAAAGAGCTTCTGAAAAGAGGGGGGGGGGGAGAAAAAAGAAAGAAAAAACAAAACAAAACAAAAAACTGCTACCCTTTTACACCCTGCATACTAAATCCGACTCAAGGTTCCATTGAGTACTTTTAGCAATATCTATCTCTGGATAATTGTCATCAAATTGTGCCAATTACTGTTCTTTTGGTCAAACATTTGATTGTTTGCATAATTCTGAAGTAGCTTTAGACCAAAATAAAGTTCCAAGTGGGGAAAAGATCTTGTACACAGAACCTTTTTAAGTCCTTGGTAGAAACAGGTCAGGGGAGAAAGACTTCATGATAGCCCCTGGCAAAAGGGGAGAAAGACTTCATGATAGCCCCTGGCAAAAAACATTTCTGATAGACATTCACAAATATTGATATTGTTCCATATCTTCTAATATTGCCACATTAGCTTTCTTTTCAGGTAGCTTTTATATCCTGCTAACACCTTTTAGCCTGCAGTCTTACCAGCTGACTCACAAAGGCAGGGAGAATTATGCAGTTCTGATAGACAGGTCTTTGTAATCTAGCTTAGTTTAAAAAAAAAAGCAATATAAGGCAAATATATCAAGTGATTTTTAATATTACAATGAATTTTAATAGTAAAGAAATAAAAATTATAGAAATATAGTTCCATGGTGGAGTGCTTGCCACACTGCTCGATGACATGGGTTCAATACCAAGCCAGAAAAAGAAAGACAAAGGTGGCTTCTCCCTGTATGCTCAAATAGCTCCTGTTTTCTCATGCAGTTCCAATTTCTTAATGGAGAAGAAAAGGCAGCAGTCTGACCCTGCTACACTTCACTTTGAGAAAACCTAACAGCACTCTTTCCCTTTTTTTTTTTTTTTTTTTTTTTTTTTGAAAAACACTTGTATAGTACTTGTGTTGAGAAAACAGCAATGGAGGTAGGTCAGCCTTAAGTGTCTTAAATCATACCTCAGCGTGGCCCTGGGCACTGTCAGGGTGGTGTTGGCTACTATGTCTGGTCTGCATGGGTGCCCTAGCAGGGTCTGGGATCAGCTAGGCAATTTACATCACATGCAATGAAACCATTTCTAGGGAAGGAGTTCTCTTTTATGCTTCTGAAGACCGAGTGCATAACGAAGATCAAAACACAAGCTGCGTTTTTTAGAACTACTTATTGGATATTGCTGTTGCTGGTTTTATTACAATATGTATTTTACGGATTTAGGTAATAGCCCTGATTTTTCAAATCGACCTCTGTTTAGACACGTTTCACTTTGGGCTGTTTCTTGTCTGCGAAATTACAGTCATTTGCACGTTATTACAGTGAGTAGGAGACAGATTGTATTTAGCGCTGGGTGGGGGAAGGGTTATTATGGGAAGTGATCTGCTACGGTCAGCACATAATTTCAGCCTGAAGAAAATTGCTTCTGAATGGCTGGTCTGTTAGCCAGCCAAGGAATGGTCACTGGGAAAGTCTGCAAAATACTTCTGCTTACTCTGCTGTGCAGGGTTAGCCTCGATGCCAGAAGGAGAAACGCTGGGTGGGGGAGGGAGGGTTGTAAAGCAAAACTTAAGAACTTGTAGGTGAAATGTTGCCACTACTCTGTGTGATTTTAAAACAACAGAGTAGAAAAGGACCAAGTTGGAAAGGACAAAAGGCTGTGGGATACAGCCATTATCTTCCTGGCCTTCTTTTCTTTGTGTCCTTCTGTGGGAGAAATCTCTCCGTGATTTACTGAGAGCAGATAGCTCTAAGTATAAAAATTTGTGATAGCATTATGAAACACATTGCATCTCTAAGATTTTCATGTATAAATGACTGCAGGAGGAAAAAGAAATACCCGGGACAACTTTGTAATTGAGGGTGGCAGAACACCCCCCCCCCAACTATGAAAACACTCGGTATATTTAAAAGGATTTTCATACTTGATAAACTCTACTTTGTTCAGATTTCATAAAGTTGACACACGTTTAATAAGCAAAGGTGGCGTTCGTCAAAACCAGCAAACCCGAATTAGTGATTTATGATCCTCGTGCCTCTCCTAGACAGGGTTTACATATTCAGTTAGAAGAACTCAGGAGCCTCAAGTTGATTTTACAGAAGACTTCCATTTTGCTCAGCTCCTTGGCCGTCGAAAGCTACTGTTGTTGAGAACAACTGTGCCTCTTTTGTTTGCTAAACAAGCCTTGCTAAAGGATGAACCACTACAGTCATTTGGAGAATGTGCAGTAAACAACAGAAAGTTGTTCTGCTATTTTCTCAGTAGAGCATTTCTTCCCCATCCTCCTGCAGCTCAGCCAGCCTCCAGACTACTAACCAATCATCGTTATGGAAATGTGGCTCTCAGCCTCCTGATTGGATGGTTCCTGGACCTGGGCTGTTCAGCTTTCTCCAGCTCTACAAACGCTGGCAAGCTAGCCTGTTGGTGGGATCCTCTTATGAAATTATTTTAATCATTTCTCCTTCTCTTCCTCATCCCCCATTCTTTACCCACATTTGCGCGCGCGCACGCGCGCGCACACACACACACACACACACACACACACACCTGTAAAAAAAAAAAAGAGCATAACAATCGTATTGGGAAGCTGTTAAACACAGAATGTTAAGGTTTATCCTTATTTATGTATACATTTCTGTGTGAATGTATGTACCATGTGTGTGCAGGTACCAGAAAGGACTTAAGATTCCCCGGAAATGAACTCATAGCCAGCTGTGAACTGGGACTCACACTTGGGTCTTCTGGAAGGTACTCTTAACCACTGAGACATCTCTCTAGCCCTTAAAAATAGATTTTAATGTACCTCTCATTTAATATTTTCTGCTTGTTTAGGTTCTCAGTGTGGTGCCCTGCTTATTGGAGGATCCCTACAAAATTGAACAGAACAAAGAACATTTGCATTGATTTTTAGACGTTTAACCAGTATATACTCTGCTCTGAAATGCTTTAGGTTAAAACTCTTTAGTTAGTGGTGGCACACACCTTTAATTCCCGGCATTCAGGAGGCAGAGGCAGGAAGACCTCTGAGTTTGAGGTCAGCCTAATCTACAAAGCAAGTTCCAGGACAACCAGAGCTGCACAGAGAAACCCTGTCTTGAAAACCAAACAACATACAAACAGAAAGAGAATATAGTTCAAGGAAACAGCATCTGGAAACAGCCCTGATGTACAAGTCCCAAAAATCACTCCTTAATTCTCCCTGGAGGTCACAGCAGACCAGAACACAAAGTACCAGTTTCATCAGATGAAGAAATTGAAATTTAACCCAGGAACCCTGTGGACTTCACTGCTATATTGGCTTGCCACAAAATGTATGCCAGCATCATAAAGCTTTTAAGTTACACACAGGAGCATTAGAGGGCATGAATTATTTTCCTGGATGAAAGAATTGAAATATTTTCATATCAAAGAGAAACAAAGTGTCAAAGCTTCCATTAACGATCTAGACTATGTCTGGTACAAAACGTGACACTATTGGGTAAGCAGTTACGGGACATGTATTCTCGCTGGTTCTAAGATTCAGGAACAGGTACCAATGAAGGCGTAGAATATGTACAGGTGGTTGTCTTATACAAAGACTAATGTAGTGTGTGTGTGTGGGGGGGGGTTTCAGTGCGTCAAAGATGAGGCTACACAACCAAGTCTGTCAAGTCCAGACAGCACTGCAACCATCTTTAACTGGAGCACTCGTGCGCTGTGAGGAGAGGCAGAAAGCAAAGAAACTCCTTGAATTTTCAGGTCTGGATTGAGCAGCACAGCAACGGCAGCAGCAGCAGCAGAGCCACAGCTGTCAGTGAGACAAAGGGGGAAGTGGGAAGTGACCACCGAAAGCTGCCCGATAGCCTTCATATCTATGCTAACCCCTATGTGATAACACCTTCAACCCAGACAACGCGCAAGCACACACACACACACACACACACACACACACACACAGACAACTTTTCAAAGAATAAATTACGTCATACGTTACTTATATAATGTATTATGACATTCTCTATATTAAAATATGAAGGAAAAGAAAGCTATGAGGATCTGGAGGAGGGGTACCTTTAAGAAGTACAATTTACCCACACCCGCGGATCCCGGCCCGCAGCAGCTCTCTGCTCCCAAACCCCGTGGGAGAGAGACCTCACCGCCTGATCAGGTGGGCACTCCTGAGGCTGCAAAGCGGAGGAGACCACCAACACTGCCCACCCCTGCCCACATCCCTGGCCCAAGAGGCAACTGTATAAGGCCTCTGGGTTCCCGTAGGGGAGGGCCCAGGAGCGGCAGGACCCCTGCGTCTGAGACACCGCCAGAACCTGAAGGAAACAGACCGGATAAACAGTTCTCTGCACCCAAATCCCGTGGGAGGGAGAGCTAAACCTTCAGAGAGGCAGACACGCCTGGGAAACCAGAAGAGACTGCACTCTGTGCACATCCAGACGCCAGAGGAAAACACCAAACGTCATCTGGAACCCTGGTGCACGGAGGCTCCCGGAAAGAGCGGCGCAGATCTTCCCGGTTGTTGCCGCCGCGGAGAGGACTTAGGCAGTACCCCACGAGCAAACTTGAGCCTTGGAACCACAGGTAGGACCAACTTTTCCCCTGCAAGAAACCTGCCTGGTGAACTCAAGACACAGGCCCACAGGAACAGCTGAAGACCTGTAGAGAGGAAAAACTACACACCCGAAAGCAGAACACTCTGTCCCCATAACTGGCTGAAAGAAAACAGGAAAACAGGTCTACAGCACTCCTGACACACAGGCTTATAGGACAGTCTAGCCACGGTCAGAAATAGCAGAACAAAGTAACACTAGAGATAATCTGATGGCAAGAGGCAAGTGCAGGAACCCAAGCAACAGAAACCAAGACTACATGGCATCATCGGAGCCCAATTCTCCCACCAAAGCAAACACTGAATATCCAAACACACCAGAAAAGCAAGATCTAGTTTCAAAATCATATTTGATCATGATGCTGGAGGACTTTAAGAAAGGCATAAAGAACTCCCTTAGAGAACAAGTAGAAGCCTACAGAGAGGAATCGCAAAAATCCCTGAAAGAATTCCAGGAAAACACAATCAAACAGTTGAAGGAATTAAAAATGGAAATAGAAGCAATCAAGAAAGAACACATGGAAACAACCCTGGACATAGAAAATCAAAAGAAAAGACAAGGAGCTGTAGATACAAGCTTCACCAACAGAATACAAGACATGGAAGAGAGAATCTCGGGAGCAGAAGATTCCATAGAAATCATTGACTCAACTGTCAAAGATAATGTAAAGCGGAAAAAGCTACTGGTCCAAAACATACAGGAAATCCAGGACTCAATGAGAAGATCAAACCTAAGGATAATAGGTATAGAAGAGCGTGAAGACTCCCAGCTCAAAGGACCAGTAAATATCTTCAACAAAATCATAGAAGAAAACTTCCCTAGCCTAAAAAAAGAGATACCCATAGGCATACAAGAAGCCTACAGAACTCCAAATAGATTGGACCAGAAAAGAAACACCTCCCGTCACATAATTGTCAAAACACCAAACGCACAAAATAAAGAAAGAATATTAAAAGCAGTAAGGGAAAAAGGTCAAGTAACATATAAAGGCAGACCTATCAGAATCACACCAGACTTTTCGCCAGAAGATCCTGGACAGATGTCATACAGACCCTAAGAGAACACAAATGCCAGCCCAGGTTACTGTATCCTGCAAAACTCTCAATTAACATAGATGGAGAAACCAAGATATTCCATGACAAAACCAAATTTACACAATATCTTTCTACAAATCCAGCACTACAAAGGATAATAAAGGGTAAAGCCCAACATAAGGAGGCAAGCTATACCCTAGAAGAAGCAAGAAACTAATCATCTTGGCAACAAAACAAAGAGAAGAAAAGCACACAAACATAACCTCACATCCAAATATGAATATATCAGGAAGCAATAATCACTATTCCTTAATATCTCTCAACATCAATGGCCTCAACTCCCCAATAAAAAGACATAGATTAACAAACTGGATACGCAATGAGGACCCTGCATTCTGCTGCCTACAGGAAACACACCTCAGAGACAAAGACAGACACTACCTCAGAGTGAAAGGCTGGAAAACAACTTTCCAAGCAAATGGTCAGAAGAACCAAGCTGGAGTAGCCATTCTAATTATATCAAATAAAATCAATTTTCAATTAAAAGTCATCAAAAAAGATAAGGAAGGACACTTCATAGGAAAAATCCACCAAGATGAACTCTCAATCCTCATCTTCGGTTGGTTTATATACAAGTGTGCAATTTCTAGGCTTGAAAGTAAAATGATGCTATCTGGTGCTGGATAGAGGAGCCTTATTTTTTATCATGGCAGCTTGCTATTTTTGTAACATGGTGATTTGGTTGAACACAATAAAGTACAGTAGTAACTGATCTCCCCTTCTTCCTGGATGAGTGAGGAGATGATAAAAAAAAAAAAAGAAGTACAATTTAAACCTTGACATTGAAAACTTTTCCACATCACTCTGATATAGGGAAGCAACCACAAGCGACAGTATAATACACACAACATGTGCAAGCAAACAGCAGGCTACATCTGAACCCTCTCCTGTATTGACACAGGTTGGGTTTTTTTTTTGTTGTTGTTGTTGTTGTTGTTTGTTTGTTTTGTTAAGCAAAGGCACATGCAAGTCACGTGTGGTCTATCTGCTTGTCCGGCACACAGTTCTGAGATTTAGCTGAACATTTTTGATCCTCCCACAAAGTACATTAAAAATATCAGTCACATAGGGGGAACTGAGTCAACAGAAATCAAGAAATAAAGATCTGGTATTTCATTGCAGGTATATTATACCTCAGAATAAAGAAAAAAATCGATAATTTATAAATTTCCTTAGCCCATGCCATCTTATTCCCTCAAAACATAGAATTATATGAATGAGTTCAGTTCAGATGAGAATGAAATTCTTCAAATAAGATAGCAAAATAGAGTGAAAGACACTTATATATGCAACATTGAGCAGAATTTGACGAGAGGAAGAGAGGAAAATGTTTAATCTTTACACAAAGAGGGCTGAAACATTGACACTGAAAAGAGCATTGGAGATAAAATCATGGTAACAGCTACTGTTCTTAACAAATAGGATATAATTTTGTGAAATAATGAGATTATAATACAAGGAGTTGCTGATAAAACTGTTACAGCAGAAAATGGATAAATCATTAAATATAATGAGATTTAACTATCACTGTGAGAGAAATGATATGTAATTAGAAAAAGGGACAGAATATAAAAAAAGAAAGCCGTGCTTCCATCCAGGGCTCCACATTCGTAGGAATCTGGTAGTAAAGAGGAAATTATCTGAGTCTGTTAATAAATTATAGACACCATTTCCAGTAATTACAATAGCAATGGCGCTCCTAAATCCAAGCTCATGTCCTGTCAACCTTTCGTTTTATTTAACAAACACCTGCATAACAACCTGAGCCGAGAATTACACCTTTGATAAGTATTAACCCATTTTCGGTGATTAAGCAAACCTCTACTGTGCTTTATGAAGTTCCCAGAAGACAGGAGGGGGCAGAAGGTGTAGTTGTCTCTGCCCTCGTGATGATTCATGTTTCCTAGGGAAGATAAGATACTTGCCAAACTGAGAAGGAATTGATTTATGGTAATACACACAAGAAGTATGACTGTAGGAAGAAGAAAGGCTAGCTTCATCTAAGGCATCAGTCCGGGCTCTGGGGAGGCAGCAGTTTAAACTGACTGCCATGCTCAAATAGAGATGGAAGAAAGGTCTGGGAGGGCAGAGGAGATGAACACTGAGGTAGAGAAAGCAAAGACTGGGGCTTCAGTGCCAGCCAAGGCTGAATCGTAGGAGTCTTGAAGAAGAGCAACAGAGTATTGAGGGGAGACATGGCAGAGGTGACTGTTATGACCTCATGCAAATTCTCCCTTGGGAACAATGGAAGTTGCCACCTGCATAGCTGAGGTTCAGTAGTGAGCCCTTGGCTCGGTGCTGTGTCAGTGGAAGGCCCTGCTGCTTCCTGTCACTTGTCCTGCACAGAGGAGTTTGAGTTAATCACAGGGTGGTGGCCTACCCTGAATAGTAACTATGGGAAACACTTCAATCTCTTCTTCTTCACAGGCTTTTATTGACATATATAAAAAAGTATTCTGAGAAGGTCTAAGAGTTAGTAAATCATATACTACATGTCTGGACAAGTTTGTAGAAATCAGGCTATTCCGAAGGTTTGGTATTAATTTGTACAGAATGTCCATGTGTGTGAAGAGCTCCCCATGAAACAGGAGCAATCAGAATGCACTGGGACACTATTTCTGCTAACGAGTACATCCACGGACAGAAGGTAATCAGGCTGGGGATGGTCCTCAGCCATGAGGGCACTTGCCTCCCCAGCTCTTGACCCCCCACACTGAATGAAACCAGTGTGGTGGCACATCTGTGTGATCCCAGCACTCTGAGAGAGATGCACGAGGATCAGAAGTTCAAAGTCGTCCTCAGCTATGTAGCAACTTTGAGGCAAATGTGACCTTTGCCATTCCTTATTGCAAGACAAACTGAAACTAGACAACTCTCTCTCTCTGGACTAAAGAAATCCTGAGTTTAGTACAGCCTAATACATTAACCAAGAAAGGGGCTGTGTGACTGAAAACATGAAGAGTGAGGGCTCCCTGCATAATATATATATATATATATATATATATATATATATATATATATATATATATATATGTATATGTTAAGTCAGTAGACAAAACATAAGATAAATCATGAAACATTGGAGAATACCAACATGTAAGTATGGAGCAAAAACTATAAAGGCTTGAGAAGCCTGGGATTGTAGAATATACCAGAAACCTTAACACTCTGGAGGCAGAGGCAGAAGGATCACTAAAAGTTCAGTTAAGGACAGCCTGGTCTAAGTGGTATCTGCACAGAGTTCCAGCCCAGAGTTTCCTCAAAAAAATGACACCACCATCACCAACACCATTGAAAAGGGCAAAAAGGAATGTACACACTTGAATAAATAAAAAGAAAGGTAAATTTAATCAAAATAAAATACAAATTGGGAGTATGTGGTGGCTTGAATAGGTTTAGGTCCCATAGACTCATGTGTTTGAATGCTCGGCCCACAGGGAGTGGCACTACAAGAAGATGTGGCCCTGTTGAAATTGATGTGGTTTCCTTAGAGGGGGGTGTGTCACTGTAGGACTGGGCTTTGAGGTCTCCTAGGCCTAAGGCCTGACTAGTGTAGAATTCCTGTTTCCTCCTAGCAGCCTTCGGATCAAGATTAGAGCTCTCTGATCCTCCAGCACCATGTCTTTCTGTAGGCTGCCATGCTTCCTGCCATGATGATCATAGTCCTAACCTCTGCAACTGTAAAACAGCCCAATTAAATGTTCGCCTTTATAAGAGTTACCTTGCTCGAGGTACCTCTACACAGCAATGAAACCCTAAGACAGAGAATGTCTAGGAAGTAAACAATCAATGATTGCCCATGATTCAGAAAAAATCAAGTCATCTGCAGACTGAAGACTCCATTGATTTTTCTTTCAGGGAAGTGTACAATTAAATGAATTTTAACATTCAGCCTCGCAACCTTCACCACAATATCATTTTAGAACAGTGTGATTATCCCAAAAAGAAACTGCAGCTCTATTTACAGTGGCATATGGACTTCAAATTGAAACATTAGAAACCACATTTACTTGATATTACAGGGTAGTCACAAAAGAAGATGGCTCAGCAGTGAAAGCAGTCGAGGAATGAGCCTGATGTCCTAGTTCAATCCGGACCCTACATAAAGGTGGAAGAAGAGAATCAACTCCACAGAGCTGTTCTCTGACCTTGAGAGGAGTGCTATGGCCATGCACACACTCCCATACCCACCACACACACACACACACACACACACACACACACACACACACACACACACACTATTAATAATTCTTTACTAAGAAGAAAAAAATAAATTTGATCACAATATATGACCATCACTAGTCACCTTTAGAAACAATCTTTCATAGGCATTAAAATGGGAAGCTCAAGTTATATCTATCATAAAGTAAAATTCTGGCGCATAGCAGACAGGAATTCCAGTTGTCTTTTCTTACACTTGCTGCACTCAGTTGACCCGTTCTAGCTGCTAGGTGAGGTGAATCTGAACCCTTTAATCTAAACCCTGCTTTCCCTTGCTGACAGACACACTCTTGAGCAGTATTAGCTGACGGTACTGAAGAAGAATTGCAGAAGGAAAGGACTGTGTGTTTGGTTTCTGCGTGTTCAGCTGGTAGGCTCCTGAAGCACAGAAGGCTCTTACAGCAGCAGTATTGAGCAACAAGAGCCGCACGATCTTGCAGTAGAGAACATCCAACAACATTCAGTGGCCTATTCTCACACACCAGTATTACTTAAAGCCCCTGGGCTATGTATATTGAAGGTTACTTGTGAATATGGCCTAACACAAAATCATAAACTTTGAAAAAATTATGAGGTGGTGCATGCATGCATACGTGGTTATGTGTGTTTAGTTGGTTTGTGTTAGCTTTGTAGACAATGGCGTTATGTTGCATTGTCAAAAGGTTGGCCATGGCTGGGCCTTACTGCTTCCCTTGGCTACCTCCTAGGCAATATGTACAACAGAAGGGTGGATTTTTTAAAAAGCAGTTTCCTGAGGAGAAATTACTTGCACTCCAGTGGAATAGAGCATTCCTTTTTTAAAAGATGTTATTCAGACTGAAAGAAAGAGAGCTGAGATTGGATCCCTAGAACCTATGCAAAGATCCAGAGGTTACTCCAGGAACCCAGAACTAGGAATAGGAGTGAGAAGAGCAAGTACTCTTCCAGTGATTCATATGTTCGGCCCTTACGGATTGTTTTTTTGTTTTTTTGTTTTGTTGTTTTTTTGGGGAGTGGGTGTCTTTTTTGTTTCCCTCTCTCTTTTTGTATTGAATTCAGGCACCCTAAAGATCCCAGAAGAGATTATTATACCTGCTGGAGTTACAGGCAGCTGTGTGACATTCTACTGGGGTTGTAGACACTGAACTCAGGTCCCCTGGAAGAGCACTATGTACTCGTAACCTGGACCTATCACTTCAGCCTCTGTTTAACTCTTTAGAGTAAATTTTCTCTGTTCAAATTGTTCTCAAATTTCTCTTCTGTGATTATCCAAGGGTAATATAAAAATATACCATGAGCAAAGCCTATATGTCTTTTTAAAAATGTCATTCTTAGGTTCATTTTCTTATTAAAATGCATTTTACTTTATGTAGACCAAAAAAAAATAAGTAATGTCTATACAGCTGCATCTCAGCTCAGAAAGGGAATCCATAATAATTTTGGAAGGACACATCACAGGACTGGGTTCTGGTAGAGAGAACACTGAGCCAGTAATGAAGTATCCTGACAATCTTTGTAGTTTCAACCAGGGTTCTCATTGTCTATAGTTTTGTGTCAAGCAATGCTCAGTCCTGCAAGCTTCAAGGACAGCTGAATCCGATGTGGTTCACAATTTTGGCTGGCATTGGTAAGAGCATACCTCCCTGGTGGACCTTTGTGTTTGATGTGATGTCACTGGAGGTGACTTAGCAGAACTGAGCTAGAGCACGGTCTGGTTTCCAAGGTCCAAAGCAACTGCCCTCACAGTCTGGCACCTTGTCAAAATGGCACTCATGACCATTCTAGTACAGTGGCCTTGGAACTCTAGGTCTTTGACAGTGAATTGCATGGTCTTTATGAACCAGTCTTTAAAATTACATACACTCGTCATTTCGGATGACTCCTTTTCCTAATTTGTTGGGTCAGAGTGGATAACTGGAGGACTTCCAATACTAAAAACTCATACTTGTAACCCCAGATAGTTGGTTACAAGAGCCAAATGTGTCACTGGGAAAACTCCCTTCAAAGGGAGGAAAGACATATTTCTCTCCGTAGGGCTCGAGGGGAACACATCAAGTATTTTTGGATGACAAAATTTCTAAGCCATGTGGTATTTAAACTGAGTGTCAGTTGCCTTGTTTCAGTGAAGAGATCTGAAATAAATACTCTCCAAACTTTGATCCAGCTCTAACCAGGAAGTTACCAATGGGAAACAAAAACAGAGGCCTTGAGAACTCTACAGGACCGTACGCAAGAAATTTCCTTGGGCATATAGGTAGAACATAGATAGTTGTATTAATAGAGGGTTTTTTCTGATTTACTAATTATCCTGGTTTGGTTTATGTGTCAAAATACATATTGTAACAGCAATAAAATTGGGCAGGTATGTTTAAGTCAGTAAGCGTGAACATCTGGCCTCATAGTTCTTTCAAGAACTCCACACTTATCCCACTAGGGGGGACTTATTGGAGGAGGCAAGAGTACACAAAAGCAGAGCACAGCCAGTGTCTTGATCTCTAGTAACACGTCACATCTGCAACTATAAGCCACATCTGTGTAACTCCATTACCTTTTCATCTGTAGGGAAGTACATGGATGTATGTATTTTTTCATGACTGAGTCTAAGACAAGTTCTATACAAAGAAAGTCATATGGCCAGTGGATAGGAAAGATCTCTTCCTGCTCTGGAGGTTTGGTGATGGGCACTTCACGGGGTAAGTCAGTTGCTAAGAATAGGGCCAGACAACTTGGAAATAACCGTCGATTGGGAGTTAGAATCCTGGGTTCCTGTCCTACTTGCTACTAATCAACTGTATTGCCTAGGGCAAGCCACTTCAGTTTTCTTCTGTGCCCTAGTTTTTTTTTTTTTTTTTCGTATAAATTGGGACAATAAGCTCGCCCTACTTATCTCATTAGATTGTTGTGAGGGTCATAGAAGTCACTGTGACTAAATGTACTTTGAGTCATGAAGCTGTGTAAGTGGGAAAGAACAATGCCTCTCCTGTCCCTCATGAGACCTACAGCTGTCACCTCTATAACCAAATGCAAGCCACCATGAAAAGCACACCAGATTTAGTCACTCATAGCTCTATGTGACATAGAAGCCTTCAGGAGAAAGACTCAGGGGAAAACATCTATGTCACGCTAAGGCTCAGTGAAGCAAACAACTTAGAGTGGACGAGAATGATTGGATCACTAGGCATAGGCAGAGCAGGTCAACGAGAAAGGCCTGTCTGTTCAGATTTTTCTTGCACTTATATTTTTGTAGAATCTCTTCCTCCTGGATATGGAGTGAACTGTATTCTAGAATGGGGGTCTTATTACTTACTGTCAAACAAGGAGGTCAAAGAATTTTTTTATGGCCAGCATTTACAGAAAGTTGGAGGTTAAAGTCAGGTTTTCCGGTTTTATGGCTGGTGTAAGGAAAATGTTGTAGTTTCTATAAGGTGCTTTAGGAACAGAGCAGAGGGTAGAAATTGGAAGATGGAAGGGGTTCACAGAAGCTTTGCTGCAAGGCCTTCACTTATTTTCTCTGAGACCTAAGAAACACAGATTTCCACAGAGGCCATGAAATGTCTTTCCTTTCCTTTCCTTTCCTTTCCTTTCCTTTCCTTTCCTTTCCTTTCCTTTCCTTTCCTTTCCTTTCCTTTCCTTTCCTTTCCTTTCCTTCCCTTCCCTTCCCTTTCCTTTCCTTTCCTTTCCTTTCCTTTTATTTTGAGACAGGGTTTCTGTGAGTCCATGACTGCCTTGAAACTCTCTTTTGGACCAGGCTGGCCTCAAACTCACAGAGATCCACTTAACTCAGCCTCCCAAATGCTGGGATTAAAGGTAAGTGCCACCACTGCCCAGCTGCATTGTTTCTTTCTATGTTGTCCAGTGAAGCTACCAAACCTGGCATCTGATGGAAATCCATCTTGAACACTGTAGACTTTAAAATAGGTCTTACTGGTTTTCTAATACTAAACCTCAGATTGCGCTTCTGGTAGGAATCGATAGATGAGTCACATCGTTATGTATATATGTATATAAACATGCCAAAGGGTTAGAAATCTTCAGGTGTAGGAGATACTGAGGTAGAACAGCACATATAAAGTCTTGGTCAGGTAGCCTAACTTTGGAGAAAATGGTGAGATGCGATACCTTGCAACAGTAGAAATTCTTTGAAAATGTAACTCATAAAATATAGATGTAAACATTTACTTATTAAAATCGAACATTCTTAGTTGGAAATAACTTAAAAGAACACTCTTGATTTATTATTTTTCCCCCTCCTTTCCCACCTCCCCTCTTCCTCTTCCACACTGAGAAGCAAACACGGGGCATGCTGGGAAAACACCTTAACACTGATGTGCAATCACAACCCTTCAAGGAGATTCTAACTCAACAACTCTTCATTTAATGATGAAAACTTGGAAATTCAGTTAGCATGTGGCTTGTCCACAGCTGCACATCCAAGACAGTGACAAGATTATTCTGATGTTTAAGCAACTCATAATTTTCCTTGGAACCAGTTTTCAAGTTCAAAATATGAGACCGAGTGAAGGTGGTAGTTAGATTTAGAATATGGTTCCTGGACTAGACAAGATGCTGCTGGGGACACGAAAGGAAGTGCAGGTACAACCATGATTGAGAGTGTCATTCCAGTAAAAGGCCAGATATCAACCAAGCAAGTTTCATAAGAGAAAACTATCCAAGCTAGCTGAAGAGAGACCTGAGACCTGTAAACAGAAGGAATACATTTCAGAAGTCCAGTCGGGCTAGCTAAAATAGGTTTGAAACTAGCAGAAAGAATGATTATGACTTTTATTGAAGGCTATCTACAAGTCATGACACTAAGTAGCTCACATAATTCTCATCTTAAAATTTCAAAATCAATCAATCAATCAATCCTGGTTTTGATGAAGGGGTGAAGCAAGCACTCAAGTGAGAGCTGGAGCTTGATCTACAGACTTTCAAATTCCATCACTGAGGTAAGAGGGAGAAGATGATGTGTAGTTCAGATATTACCAGGTGAGAAGCCAAGACTCAAGGTGTACAATGCAGGCCTCCTGCAAACTCTCAATGAGTCTGAATATAAAAAGTTACCCAGAACCTGTATCCAAAATTGTCTTTAAGTTGTAACTTAGCTTAGAGTTAACATCTGTTGCTTGAGGTTACTTACATGCATTTTACATTTCCATTTCACTGTAGATTTTTTTAAAGAATAATAGTGTTTAAATGTTGTCAAACAATTAGTTCTAGAGGGTTATTGAAATAATAATCAAGTAATTTGAGTAGTAGTTAAATATTTATAGAATTATAGAAAAAATCTATCAAATGTTAACTTACATCTTTTAAATCCTGTGATTAATTTTGTTTGTTTGTTTTAGAATATTTGTAGAGTCCCATGGTATACTAGGCTCTATTTTAGATATGAGATATACCAAAGTCTATATTTAATGGGACTTATTTTTAATGAAGTTGCAATATAATAACTAAACAGCTAGCAAATTACAGTGATTTCAAATAGCAACAAATGCTATGAAGAAAATAGGAAAGGTTGACACAAGGGAGGTGGGACAAGAGACATTTACTTCTTTATCTGCTTCCTTTCAGTAAAATATGGTCTTCTTTTTATAATATAGAATATTCCTCAGAATTTTTTTTTCTATTCTTTTTTTTTTTCCAGAGCTGGGGACCGAACCCAGGGCCTTGCGCTTGCTAGGCAAGCGCTCTACCACTGAGCCAAATCCCCAACCCCAGAATTATTTTTTAAGTTTAAGGACTTACTGTAAAAAAAAAAAACCCTGCAAATAAATAAAAATATCATACACAAAGACAACCAAACCCAAAGTCTATATAATTCAATCTACATCTACAACAGAATTTCTCAACCTTCCTAATGCTGAGACATTTTAACACAGTTCCTCATGTTCTCATGATCTCGAACCATGCCATTATTTTGTTGATACTCCATAGCTGTAATTTTGCTATGATATGAATGGTACTGTACCTATCTGATATGCAGGATATCTGATATGTAACCCATGAAGGGGTCATGACCCACAGGTTGAGAACTGCTGATCTATGCACTTAGAGTGGGAATTTGACACCAAAGCTGTGGATTTTCACACTGGAGTCCTCCACATAATCAGTGTAGGACACATTTCATGCACCCATCGACTACCAAACCCAAAAGCTCCAGTGTCAGAACTAGAACTAGAAAAACACTTAGCTTTGTATTCCCTTTCATAACTTGTGTCCATTACCTATTCTCAGTCCTTCTTCATCCTGATATTTAGCTTTTCTTGTTTTTTTCTACCTGTTATACTGTATTAGGCTTACATTTATTTACATATTTGCACATATTATTTCCCAGGTTCTCCATATGAAAGAAAGCATGCATTTAACATGCATTTATTTTCCTTTTGAGCCTGTGTCACCTTGTTTAATATTCTCCATCCACTTCCCTGCAAATATTTTAACTCTGTTCTTTGTTAGAGCTGAGCATGTGCATATACCAATTAAGAATTGGGTTTAAAACAAACTTCGAAATTATGCTTTAATTAAAGGGAATATTAACCAAGAATTGCCTGCTTCATTAGAGCCAGTCCTGGAGAAACCATGACTTGGATTTTGTGTGCCTGGGAGCCGGCAGGAGTAGGGTTCCTTGCACAGTTTCTTCACCACCGTTGGCCTTTTGCAGCATCTCCTTTCCTAGTAACTCAACGCCTGGATCCCAACCAGCTGTTAAAGATTGATGAATTAGCTCACTGCTGTGGTCTGCTGAGTTCACAACATTAGGCCAAGTTGAATATCCAGACTGGTGTCCTGAAGTTATTATCAAGAAGCTCCCAATCTTGGCTGTACCATTTTCGTAATGCCTCCATATCATCTTCATCAGCAAGGAGACTGTGTTGGGGAAACGTTGTCCACCATACATCAGCACATCCATACAAAGCTGTGGCTGAAGTTCACAGGCACAGTGCTAATGGAAATATGCATACCTTGTTTCTATAAGCTCCTATTGTGTCACTATGGCTAATACAGAATAATCCCAGAGGATGCTTTTACCATGCACAACAGTGAATGCCTGTAACCCCAGTCCTCAGGAAACTGAGACAGGCAGACGTTGAGTCTGAGGCCAGCCTGAGATGCATGAGCAGCAAGACTCTGCCTCAGAGAAAATAATAAACAGAAAACGTCAAGAAATGCTCAGTCCGAGGTTAAACACAGGGAATAGGAAAGGCTGTGAGGTGGGAGTAGAGAGAAAAGGACTAAGGTGGAGAGCTGTGCTTATCTCATGGGTGGGGGCAGTTGGGAGGGAGGGGCATCTTGATTACAGATGTATCTTGCTTACAACAAGGAAGTCCTGCTATCAGATTCACGTAGAGATCCGGATGGCTGTCATACCTTCTGTGGAAGCCAAGGAAGATGGCATACTTTGAAAATCTCATTTAGCTTGGGCCAAAATCCATAGGCTTCCATTAGAGAGCTGTCCCCGGTGTTCTTCCTTGGAACCAGGGCAAGCCATGCATTTCTTTCAGTTGATCCAGAATCCCTGTGGGACACTGACTCCATCAAATGCAGATTGACATCTATTTGCAGTGCAAGTAGAAACGGCGGTCTCACTCTGAATTATTTAACATGGCAACATTTTGCACATATAAATCAAGTCCGGCTTTATTAGATTAGGCCAATTGAGGAAATATATACACCTGCCTGTCATGTAAAGCCCTTCATCTTGGGGAGCAGACTCCCCAGGGGGACATCCCAGGAAGTAAATTGAATACTGAGTGGTTTACCCAGTGATAGGCTGGAGTTGAAAATTGAAATTCTTGCATGAACATTGAAATTCACATCAAAAATGAAAACCTAGGTATGTCTCCTGGTTACCAGGGTCCTAATCACCAGAGAAGTTTAGATTGGCAGACTACGGTGGTTATCTCTGTGCCTTTCTGTCGGAGCTGAACCCTGTCAATGTGATAGTGTACCTAAGGTCCTTTCAGGTCTTTAGAAGAAAGACCTCCTACCAATGGCAGACTTTTACTTGCATAAATCAACTGAGTAGGTTGATATGATTCCTGTGCATTTAGGGGACGGGTGGGAGATTGCAAGCCTTTTACAGCAAACTAAAGAACAGAGATTAGCAGAGATTAGATTTTTTTTTCTTTTTCTTTTTTCTTTTTTTCGGAGCTGGGGACCGAACCCAGGGCCTTGCGCTTGCTAGGCAAGCGCTCTACCACTGAGCTAAATCCCCAACCCCTCTGACTTTTTAAACAGACAAGGTAGTGATCACCAGCTGATAACCTTGATTTCTATTACAAGAGGTGAGGCTGGGGTGGGGGTGGGGTGGCATCCAGGATGGTTCTCACTGCACTCATGAAATCTCAGAGAAGAATCTCTCATAAAAACAGACTGCCTCTCAAATAACAGCCCCATGTTAAAGCTCTTCCCAATGTAAGAAGTGGGGGATGGGTGGGGGGAGGCGGGCGGGAGACAACATGTAGTGCATATAGGGACACTGTTGAAAAATAGCATGTGTCTCCACACAGATGTCCCCCTCTCCCCGGCCCCACCCCATCCCCACCCTAGTTAAAGGGAGAAACTATTCCTCTGAAGGAGAAAAGCTCTGTGAGTGGGACCCAGCACCATTACTCTGAAAGCTGAGAGGCACAAAATGAAAAGGCCACTGGTCTCAGTTTACTGCCACAATGGCCTTTTATGAGAGGGATTAGACACGCCAGGAGCTGGTGCAGCATTCAGCGGTGCCCCTGACGACAATCTGGAAAAAAGATGATAAAATCAGTTTGTCGTGAGGTTAAACCACCAAAGACTTCCTAGATTGGCTTTTTGGAAGCTTTTCCTTTGGAAAGAAGATGAAAAAAGGAAAAGAAGGAACTGCGGGCTAAAAGCTATTATTTTTCCCTTCCCCTTCCTCTCCTCAACTCCCGATGTGTAAGATGTAGCATTCAGAAAACACGTGGAGCGAGCTGAAGCATTAAAAAGATCAGTCTTTGGCTGCTGAATGAAACGCTGCTGTGCATGTGACTCACATACTAAACGGAACCTGCCTTCAAAGCCCATTTTACTGCCTAATTATATATCCACAAAATGTAGCTGTCTGTTTCAATCAAATCATAGGAAAAGGAATAACACTCCTCTAAAGATGCAATTTTCATGGTTTGTCATAACCTTAGAAACACCGCTAACACCAAAAGAGGCAGTGCAGCTGCTTAGTCCTGATAAGGCTCAAGCAATTGTTTTTCTTTTAATTATTACTTTATAAAGACATTATACCTCCTCCTCGTTGGAAGAAGGGAAGTTAGTGTCCTCTGTCTCCTCTCTCGCTCCCTCCCTTCCAATTTTCACAGGGAGCTTGTTGATATGCGTTCCAGCTGAGGCTGGAAGCCAGCAGAGCTACGGAAGTAATATTTAAGTAACCATATAACTACAGGCTTTCCAACAGTTCCAGGGAGGAAACCATTTTGAAATTTATGTTCTAAATTGAGTTCAGCTTTCCAGAGCACAGATAGAGCAGGGGCATGCAGATAAAGTGCTCAGCCTTAAACAAGTTCTGCTCTCGGGCTTCGCAGGAGTCCTTTCTGCTCATAATGACTAATATACTTATATTTTTTAATTATTGATCGCAGGAACATTTTCCTTTTTGTCAGCCTCACTGAAGGATGATGTAATAAAACACACAAAGGCTCCCCACCCCAACCTAACATTTTCTATGAGGAATTTTTTTTTTACAATAACACAAAACTGTAAAGTTTAATAAGCCATTACTAATTTACATATTTTCATAGATTCAAATCATTAAAATGCAATGATATTTTAATGGCTTAATATATATCTAATTGCAGATTAAAAGTTTCTAACACTGGTGATGGCATTAAACATACCACCAAGGGACTCCAAGTGTTTAATTCAGAGCACATTGGTGCCTCCTAACACTTCCTGGAGATTCAGGGCTCATTGCTGGATGAGTAAACTGATTTTCTTATAATGGGCATATTCTTCACAAGTCATAATTTTAGCTACCATTCCTTCCCTTCCCCTTAGCTTCTCCCTACCCACTCCCCCTTCTAGTTCTAGACCTATGAGGTTTAGGATCTGCTCCCCTAATCCACAGAGTAAATAACTTGATTAAAAACTGTGAAGGTTACGCAGATGTGTGTGGAAAGCAGCTCTCGAAGACTCTGAACCCTTCTAGAACACGAGAGACACACAGAAAGTCAGAGAGAGGGAAGAGTTAAAGGAACTTGTACTCTGGGGAACACCGCTTTAACCCCAGATTCCAAAGTGGAGCTTGTGACCTATTAGAAAAAAGTGCACGTGTGTTCCGGCAGCAATGTTCCCAACAGCTGAAAGTGGAACCAGTCCAACTGTCCGTCAAATGAACGGTTAAACAAATTGCATGTGCATACAATGAAATATTATTCAGCTGTAATAAGGATCAAAGTACTCAGAAGCGATAATGTAGATGACCTTGACACAATTACACTAAATGAAAGAAATCAGACATGAAGGATCATATGCTGAATTATTTCATTTCTATGACGTATGCGGAATAGTTAGATCCAGAGACAACAGAAGTGGAGTGTCAGTTGTAAGTGACTGGCGGAGGAGGGAATTGGGTGTAACTGCTTATCAGGTATAGGCGTGTATATCATGTGAAGGATAAAATGTTTTAAAATCCTGAATGGTAGCTGTAAAACACTGGAACACACTGCATGCAAAAGAACTACTCTCTTTTAGTATTGTCTCGTTGTGAATTTCAATGAAACAAACAAACAATAAACAAACATGCTCTCAGTACTCACTTGTTCACACAGTCTCTTATTTCTTCCAGATTTCAAAGAGTTATCTAGTTCCCACCAACTGTGAGTCAGGCACCTTGGTAGACACTGGGGACTTAATGCTGAATCAGCGGAATGTTTTAGCTGAGGAGAAAAATGCAACAAACCAAGCACGGCCATTTACACTTGTTCTTTGGGTTTGTTTCTAAGATGCTCACTCTGAGTCCAGGGCTAGGCACCGACAAACATGTAGATCAGGCTGGGTTCCAAATTTGAGCCTCCAGAGTGTTGGGTTTACAGACATGATTAAACAATGTCTAGCAAAAATGGCTTTAATGAGTAAGCTGGTGACCATGGCATGCCTTACTTGGAGAGGCAAGTTGAAAGCCTTTTTGATAAGCTGCTATTTAAATTCAGACATGAAACCTAAGAAGCCATCATGAGGTGCAAAATGGCTTGAAGAGTTGATGTGTTGCAAGGACAGGATAGTCCAGTGCATTAAGCAAAATACACTGGGACAGAGACACCAGGAGAACCCAGAATAAGGAGGTCCAGAGCTCGGTGTGGCGCAGAAAACATTGGTTATGACTATAACCCATTTCCAAACTCCTCCAACATCATGACTTCTAGCTCCTTCAGTCTACTTATTATAGCATATCATGGTGATTTGCAAACTGCTAAGAAGAAAAGTATTTTGAGGAATAAATCTTAGTAGACTAAAAAGAACTGGGTGAGAGTATGCCAGAGAAGAAAGTGACCTTGAAACTTGGCAACCAGAGATCCATGACAGAAGTTACTGAGATGGTTAAATGGTATCAGGATGAACCTAAGAAAATGGAAAAGGGTTGATAGAAAGTACTCTGAGCAAGTTGGACCATGAAGGAGGAAATTTCCAGAGACCAGTTTTAGAGGTCTCTGGAAAAAAAAAATCAAAGGAAACTTTTGTTGTGATTTTAGAAAAGTAGAAATATGTTCGGTATTTTCTTTCATCTCAGTACTTGGGCAGCAGAAGTATCTTTCCAAAAGAGTTAGAGGCCAGCCTTTTGTTCCTATTGAAACATAGTAAGATCCAGAACAGTCAGAGATATAGAAAGAGACCAACACACACAATAGAAAGAGACCAACACACACACACACACACACACACACACTCACACACACACACACTCACACACACTAACTCTCTCTCTCTCTCTCACACACACACACACTCACACACTCACACACACACTAACTCTCTCACACACACACACTCACACACACACACACTCACACACACACACTCACACACACTAACTTTCTCTCTCTCTCTCTCACCCACACACACACACTCACACATTCTCTCTCTCTCTCTCTCTCTCTCTCTCTCTCTCTCTCTCTCACACACACACACACACACACATGCACACACACACACACACCTCATTAGTTTGTTAAGTCTCATTAGTTGTTAAATCTCCCTAGGCCAGCTATATTAGCATGATCTGGGAATTTAATGTAAATGAAAAACTTTCACTTCAACTCCACTCTTGTTGAAAACTTTGGGAATGAAATGCAGGAATCTGGATTGGAAAGAGGCATTTGAGTAACTCTGAGGGCATATCCAGTTTGAAAGGCAGTGGAGCAGTAGGATGACCATGATGACGTCAGGAAGGAAAGAGAGTGATGTTACAGAATGGATGAGGTCCCTGTGTCTTCAAGAAGATGCCTGGAGGTAATAGAGAAAGTCCTTAGAAAGAATGAATTAGTGACTGAATTACAACCAAAGGGGGGGGGTATAAAAATAAATTACAAAAAAACCAAACTGTTCTTCATTGGTAGGGATCAAATCTAGAGACAACGAGTACTAGGCATTTATTTTCCCAGGGAGGTACAACTCTGTTTTCACTTGTAAACATAATACTAGTGAAGTAGAGAGAAAATTAGTGTCATATGAACCTGACATGCTAGCTAAGAGAACACTGTAAGATAAAATTTCGATGACGTGCTAAGGAAGGGTGAGAGACGAAGGCTGGACAGTGAGGGCCTTGGTTGACATGTGACCGATTAGTGCTCCAGAGAAATGTTTAGAGGTCTCTGAGTGGCAGACATCCATCCGAGGGCTTCTTTAGCCAATATTTTGTCATCTACTTTGCAGAAGACAGGGGGAAGGAAAGCGATTATCAAATTTGACACACCTCTAGCAAAGCAAGCAGACGTCCTTGTTGACATAATATGGATCCAGACAAACTAGGATGAGACTGGTGGAATGAGAAAACTGAACGAAGACAATTGTTCTGTAGGTTGGGGTACTTAGGGACAGTCTGAGGAGGGGACAGAATTAAGATGTGTATTGGGATCAATTTATGAGAGAACACCATAGAAGATTTGACTTTCTGTAATTTTCATATCAACTATAAACTTGGTTTTAGACCACACCAAGGGAAAAGAAGCAACTGGGAAATACTTCAGATCTCCTACTGTCATCAAATCTAGGAGGAGGAATATGCTAGTTCTGAAGGATGTTGAGGACCAGAGGACATTATGTACCAAGATAGGTGTCTGGAGTAAAAAAAAAAATCTAGAAACCTTACAACAGGAGGAATTTTGAAGTCTCGTGAACTGTGTTTGACCAGGAGCTTGTTGAGCTGGGGACAAAGTGGAAAACCAAACCTGTTACTCTGTCTTGTGATATTTAAAACTAAATGAATGAAAATAGATCATAAATATAAGAAAACCCAACAAAACAGATCATTTTTATAGAGTGATAAACACTAAGAGGAGACTAAAATAATAGAAGAACAGAGAGGGCTGGTTCAGTCAGCATTTGATGCAGCCAGAGAATATCTGTCTAAGGATGGAGCACGGAAACCCCATCGAAGAGGAAGAACATTTGAAATCTGGAACAAAGCTCTATGCAGAAAGATCAGTCTATGCAAAGGTCACAAGGCTCGGATGGGCTTGGTGTCTTGAGGCAAAGAATGAGGACAGAGGCAAAGGAAATACAGAGGGGGGAAGGAGCTCTGCTGTTAGAAATGTGGATAGGAATGAGGTCAGCCAGGCTCTTCCAGGCCACGTGTGAGGCTAGATTTCCTTCTAAGTGAAAATGGAAACCACTGGAAAGTACTAAGAGGGAATTGATAGGATCTCACTTCTGTTCTTAAAATACTGGCTGGGCTCTTATCTAGAGAATGTACTATGGACCAGACAGAAGGCAAGATGGTATGCGGAAATGAGGTGGGAGAAAAGGTAGGGTCAGAGTCACATTCCAAGGTAGGTGAATGGTGGCCTGGAGCCTGGTGGTGCTGGTAAGGACCTCAGATAACAGCATTACTCCAGGCTGTGTATTGGGCAGGCTCCATAAACAGAACCTAAAACTCCATACACTATAATTGTGTCAAAAGCCATCAGATAAAGAGGAAGGTGGTGGTGGTGGTGGTGGTGGTGGTGGTGGTGGTGGTGGTGGTGGTGGTGGTGGTGGTGGGATACTAAATTCCGGTAAAAAAAAAAACAAGATAACAAAACAAAACAAAAGAACCCCACAGAGGTGGCAGATTTGATAAAGAGTTGTCATTTTAACAAAGATCTAAAAGAAGAAAAAAAGAACCACTCACACATCTTAAAAATAAATACTGACAATATGTGTCAGTCATCTTCAATGTCAAGAAGACCTTGAGTTCAAGGTCACCCCTGGCTACATAGCAAGAACTTCTCTAAAACATTCATGTCTCCGATAAACAAACAAACAAACAAACAAACAAACAAACAAGATGGATTCTGCTCTCATAAAAAAGCTCTGTGTGAGGGCTGGAGAGATGGCTCAGCGGTTAAGAGCACTGTCTGCTCTTGCAGAGGTCCTGAGTTCAATTCCCAGCAACCACATGGTGGCTTACAACCATCTATAATCAGGTCTGGTGCCCTCTTCTGGCCTGCAGGCACATACATGCAGGCAGAAAGCCGTATGATGTATATATGCATAATAAATAAATAAATGTTTAAAAAAAGATTAGAAAAAGAAAAAGCTCTGTGTGATAAAAGATTATTTTCCTGGTAAGATGTCACTCTGATACACAATGTGAAACTTGGCATTTGCTATAGCCGTTGAAACTCTTTTCTATGTCAGCACCTTTTTCACTCTCCCTGTTTTTTCACTCTTTACTGTTCCACTGCCGGGAAAAGACTCCAAAGCAAGAAGACATTTAAGCCAGGGATTGGTGGTTGTGGTGGTTTGAATTTGTTTGACTTGGGGAGTGGCTCTATGAGGAGATGTGACTGTGTTGGAGGAAATGTGTCACTATGGGGGTGGACTTTGAGACCCTTCACCTAGCTGCCTGGAAGACAGTCCTCTCTTGTCTGCCTTCAGATCAAAATGCAAAATTCTCAGCTCATTTTATAGTAGTCCATGTCTACCTTCTTGTTGCCATGCTTCCTGCTATGATGGTAGTAGACTAAACCAGCCCTAATCAAATGCATTTATAAGAGTTGCCTTGGTCATGGTGTCTCTTCACAGCAATGGAAACCCTAACAAAGAATGGGCTAGATGGAGCATTCAGCAGCAACAAACTTTGGTTGTTGCTTTTGGGTTGCTCTCTTGGGCTACTTCTACTCCTTGTTAGCAGCCTTTCTCAGCAGGTATGTGTCAACTCTGGTATCACTTACATCTTGGGGTTTCCAAAGGCAACTTCAATTTTATAGCTTCTTCCAATGTCAGGAATCCACACATGATCTTCTGGGCTCCTCCAAGGGACTTGGGTCACTTTTACAGCTCTGTCCTCTGTAGCACTCTAGGCTCTGGTTGACTCTACTCCACTGCTGCTGCTGTTCTTTGTCATCATCCCATACTGGCATCTCCAATATACTGCAGTCTTTCACCGCAACTAGGCTTCACCAATAGCCTCTCATAGGCTCCCTTAATGTTGCCAAGCCTCAATTTTCTTGCATGACCCCTTCAGTCCTATGCTATCAACTGCAACTGAGGTTAACCTTAACCAATCGTTTTTCCTGACCTGTCACAGTGCCAAGTGTCAGTCGTTCTCCATGATCCCTTTTATGCCTTCAAAACCAATGCTCCTTAGGAGATTCTTACACATTGACCAAGTCCAGCGCAAGGTACAACTTTTGATATCTCTGAAACACAGCTTTTTTGTTTTTGCAAAAATACTTCCCAGAAGATTTCATCTCAGTGATGCTGTTTTCTTCTTAATCACTGCTAATTTCTTAGCTCCAGCTAACCAGCATCAATTGTCCCAGTAGTTCCTTCTATTCATGACTCTAAAGCCAGAGTCACATGGCCAAAGCTGCTGAGGTCTGTGGCTTGGTGCATCTGGATCATGTCCCCTTTGTTCTACTACATTATCACCATCTTTCTGTTTTTCAACTCCTTCACTGCCTAAGCTCGGCTGTCCTTGAACTTGTTCTGTAAATTGACCTTAAACTCAGAGATCTGCATAGCTCTGTCTCCTGAATGCTGGCATTAAATGTGTGTACCATCATCCCTAGACTTAAGCTTTTCTGGAATTATGTATTTGTGGCTTTGAACCCCACTCCTTGTACCAACTTCTGTCTTAGGGTTTTACTGCTATGAACAGAAAACAAGACCAAGGCAACTCTTAAAAAGGACAACACTTAATTGGGGCTGGCTTACAGGTTCAGAGGTTCAGTCCATTTTCATCAAGGCAGTAGCATGGCAGTATCCAGGAAGGCATGTTATGGGAAGGGCTTAGAATTCTGCATCTTGACCCAAAGGAGAGGACTATCTTCTCAAGAAGCTAGGAGAAGGGTTTCAAAGCCCAACCCCACAAAGTCACACTTCCTCCAACAAGGCCATACCTCCTAATAGTGCTACTCCCTGGTTCCACCATAGTGTTTTAGGCCTTTAATCCTTGAGAGACAGAGTACTTGAGAAACAGAGGCAGCCTGGTTTACAGAGCAGTCTGGACGATGAAGAGAAACCCTGTCTTTGTAAACAGAACAAAACAAAAGGGAAAGAAAACATTTAATGGGGCCTTGCTTACAGCTTCAGAAGTTTAGTCCTTGATATTCACGGAGGAGCATGATGGTGTGCATGGGACTGGAGCAGTAGCTGCAGTAGCTGAGAGCTATGCCTTGATCCATATCTCCTCCACCAAGGCCAAGTCTCCTAATCCTTCTAATTTTATCAAAGAAATCCACTCCCTGGTGACTCAGTATTCAAATATACGAGCCTTTGGAGGACATTATTATTCAAACAACCAGTGTCCTTTTCACAAAACAGCTACATTGAGATTTCAGAGTCTTCTTGACATCCCCACAAGAGGTTCCATTGCTCTGCCAAATAAGAACCTCTTATGATACCTGGCCTTTCTGCTTTTCATACCATTAAATCTCAGGTACACAGAATGCAGCCTTTGATCCTGCTTTTTTCTTTACCCACAAAGTCAACTCATTAGCTATGACCTTCGTTCTACTGCTTTGGATTTTAATTCTTATTACTCTTTCTGTTTTCTTCCTTGCAGCCGTATCTATTCCGTTTGATCAACCAAAACTGAGCCTCCAAATCTTTTCTCTATATGACCACAAGAATAGATTCCTAAATAAATTCAGACTGTACCACACAATGTGCAGATAGCATTATTATCTCTCCCGATGCTTCAAGTAAGTTCCCCGTGCCTCAACTCAGTACCAAGAAACTTCTATTATGACACTGAAATCAGTCTTGGCCTACTCCATTTGTATTTCTGTGTCTCAGTGATCTAGGCAACAAATAGGTGGGAGGGGACTTATTTAGTAATAACAAAACATTGTGATTTAGTAATCAGGATATGTGGCACCTCAGACATTTTGTGCCGGTTTGTAAAACAAAAGTGTTTGTTTAGTGTGATCCTGTTTTTTCACTGAGGTACAATTTCTTTGTCTTTACATGTAGGCTTGACTACCAGCTTATTCACTTTGGTCAGTGGGACATTAATAGGTACTAAAAGTGCTTCACACATGGCCTTATACTCTTTGCTTATGACTGTAACCTTGAGATCACAGTATGAATGAGTCTAAGCTGGCTTCTCACTCATGGAGAAGAAAAGGGAGAAGCCCAGAAAGACATGTGATCTTTAGACCAATGGTTCTAATGCTGCAACCTGACCCTTTTAATACAGTTGCTCATGTTGTGGTAACTTTATAAGTATAATTTTGCTTCTGTTAGTAACAGTAATGTAAATATTTTTTGAGATAGAGGTTTGCCAAAGGGGTTATGACCCACAGGTTGATGGTGCAGCCTCTGCAAATTGACAATATGGCTGGCTCTGACTTCATGTCTGATCCCAAAATACATAACCAGCCCCTTGTGAAGTCTCTTTTAACTTGTTGGCCCACACAATTTTCAGTCATAAGATGAAGACTGTTTCAAGCTTGCTCAGTTTGGGACTTCTGTGTAACACAGCAACAAATAATTGCTTGAACTGGAGGGAGGGGATTGGAGAATTTCTCACATTTCCCAGGTTTGGAGCTGAGGTTCTAGCCGAGGTCTCCTGATCACATTGTCCATTCTCTGCTTTGAGTCAGTATCATTGCTGTGACAAAATATCAGAGAAAACAACTTACTAGAAGAAGGAGCTTCTCTGCCTCACAGTTTTGGAGGTTTTGGAGCATCTGAGTGGAAGAGCAGATGGAAACAGCATCCCATGCCATAGTGGCCAGGGAGTAGAGAGAGCTAACAGTCCCTCTCCATTCTACTGTTTAACCCATGTGGCCCCCAGACTACAGAATGGTACCACTACATTCAGAGCAGATTAACCCTTAGTTAATACTATCTTGACGTTCCTCAAAGACACACAAAGTATGCTTTCCTCATCTCCTAGTCACTTCTCAATCCAGTTAAGATTAAATATCACACTGGGACCCACCCCATTGTGTTTCCCAAAAGGCACCCGTGCGCTTAACTTGTGTGTGAATAAAGAAAAAATGTTCACGTGCTGGAGAGATGATCCAGTGACTGCTCATCTTGAGGTCTTGAGTTCAATTCCCAGCAACCACATGGTGGCTCACAACCATCTGTAATGGGATCCGATGCCCTCTTCTGGTGTCTGAAGACAGTGACAGTGTACTCATATACATAAAATAAATAAATAATTCTTTAAAAAAAAAGAAAAAAAGAAAAAATGTCCATGTGGGTACTGAATATCCTGAATCATGGAATAGTTCTAGAGAACTTTGGTGTATGGTGAGATTGTTTACTTGTTAAAAGATCAAGATCTTTTAATGCTGTCAGCTAAAGATATGTGATTGGTCCTATATTGGGGAAAAAAGTCCCTTGAGCTGTAGAACTAGAGTTTTTAAAAAGTTACTCATTGTCGGAGTCCGGATGTGCAGGGCCGGACGTGCCTGAGGGAGAGCCAGAGATAGGACTTGCCAAACCAGCTATCAGCCCCAAGGACATTGACCATCTGTAGCCACCCCCTCCCCTTCCTTCACCCCCCTGAGTGAGATGAGCCACCCTACCTGCCTGCCGAGCTGCTAGAGAGCACGTACTCCTTGCTGATGTAATTTCGCGCCAAAAGTAACTGTGCACCATTTGAAATGACCAATCATGTGTAACCTCGAGAATGCCCCTAACCTCCCCTATATAATCCCCCGAGTCTGGAGGCTCAGGGTCGATTCCTCTGTCTCCTGTGTGAGATACGAGTCGACCTGGGATCCCGCTAAGACCCGGGATCTCGTTAATAAAGCTACCTCTTGTTGTTACATCAAGAATGGCTACTAATGATTCCTGGGGGCACCCCCCCCCACGATCGGAGCGAGAGACGCGGCTCCCCGTTTTGGGGTACGCTTTTTCAGAGCCCCCTCTTAGGTGTCTGTAGAAACCAAAACACACCTGTCAAATGTTTAAAAAAATCATTTGGGGGTTGGGGATTTAGCTCAGTGGTAGAGCGCTTGCCTAGCGAGCGCAAGGCCCTGGGTTCGGTCCCCAGCTCCGAAAAAAAAAAATCATTTGAAGGATCCAAGCAAGTATATAAACCCCGAGCTGCAAGGTGTTCCATTCCTTCACTACTGACTTTAAGGGACAGATTTTCTTATGGAAATGACATGGTCCTATGCCAGAATGTTGGACAAGCCAATTGACTGAAGTCAAGGTTATGCAATCTATGTGTGAACGGCCTTCTCAGGAGTTGTACAAAACATAGCTTGCACAATAAATCACAAAGTCAGCCTGAGTCTGCAGCCAGGAGATGAAGGAAGAGCGCCTGTGGCCGAGCCAGAATTCAATGTCCAGGCCCCACGTAGCAAGAATGGATTTAAACGTGTTGTACTCTGATCTACACAAACGTTTTGTGGATCATGCAGGCAGATGCATGTGTATACACACATGCACACACAAACACACACATCTTCAAGTTATGTACTCGGTCTGGAACATTATAGTTCAGTGAACAGTTCAGTTAAATAATTGAGTTACTATATGAACGAACGAATGAATGAATGAATGACTATATGAGTAAATGGGTCACTATATGAATGAATGATTTACTATAAAAGACCACGAAATACTCATTGGAATGTATATACTCCCTTTCTTTACACACAAAACTCACTTTTCAATAGTCTCTTTCCACTGGGCAATGACTAATTCTGACACTTTCAGTACTAATGGAATAAGGTGAAGTAGAGATGAAAACCACTTCAGCCTTCTACGTGTTCTATGTGGGTCTGAAGGAAATCCAGCTACCTCAAAGTTCCACGAAGGAGAACAACACACTTCTCCTCATACTCAACAAGAGATACAATCCCCCGACTCTCAGGAATCTTGGTCGAGTTGTAGTTAAACTGTAAACACTAACTTCATGTATATTTTTACGATTCAATTTCCCCTTTTTATGAGAGCATAAAACGTATTTTAAAAAATAAATAAATCTTTAATGGAAGTGTATGATAGTTGACACAGGAAGTGTGTGAATCTGTCATATACAATGTAAGTACATATTTAAATATGCATATTATGAACGTTTAAAACAGCCATGGCTCAAGATAATGTTAAGCTCCTTATTTGAAACATTACTCTCTAAATATGAACCCACTAGCATCTTAAATACAGATTGCATTACACATATAGGCAAACACCGTAAAATACTTTAATCTAATGTTTGTTTCTGAATTTTATCTGTCTTTCAGAAAATATTGTCCTACGTGCCAACTTTACCAAGATAAAAACATAAAAATTCCTCATCTGTATTTTTTTCTCTTAATGTTAAAAAAAAAAACTATCACATAAATAGAAAATAGTTTCTCTCCCATAATTTCTTTCCTGGGCTCTCCTTCTTTCTATTTTTATGGCTTTAATATTCTTATCTTTTCTTATGATTTAATCAGATGTAAGTCAATGTTTTTTTTTTTTTTTTTTTTTTTTGGTTCTTTTTTTCGGAGCTGGGGACCGAACCCAGGGCCTTGCGCTTCCTAGGTAAGCGCTCTACCACTGAGCTAAATCCCCAGCCCCTAAGTCAATGTTTTTAGACCCTCTGTCCCTCATCAATGCCATAACACCAGGCCAGGCTCAACACCCTAATGGAAACAACCACTTAAATATTCTCCTGACCACATGTCTTGGCCAATAGCATTGCCATCTGTACATTTAACCCAATGAACCAGCTTCCAGTCACGATTTCTCCTTCATGCCCAACACTCTGGCTTTAATGGTTTTAAAAGGAATTCAGGCCAGTGGTCCCTTCCCATCTTCTTCTTGGGTTCTCTATCCATTCTGTGCTCACAGTGAAACTGTTAGGACAACATCTCAACATGTTGGTCTCCTCCTCTTCAGAGACAGCGACTCTAGTTCCTTGCCACCCAATCTGCCATCAGTTCTAGAACAACAACCAATATGTAATACAGTAATCAGTCTATCCCACTTTTCCACCACATAAAGTTCTTCAGAGACTTCCCATTGGTCTTTACATATGGTACATGGTTACAAAACTCAGCAATTTGCCTCCAGCCTCCACTGTAATCCCATGTCAGGCCACTTTCTTTCACATATATTGCTCCACCTGTCTTATGACATCAGGAAAGCACACAGCATCATGTGTCCTACCAGCAGTCCCTAAGCTTTTTTAGTTCCCTTTGCCCGACTGCTTTCTTTCTCTTTCCTCAGCTTCCAAAGCCAGTGCCAGGAAAGTATTTTCTTGACTTGCAACCACATTTCTCTTCTGTTTTCCCACTGAGCCCTGTTCCCATTGCACATGCCTGGTGTCAGCCTAACTATGTAGATCACACATGTCCTGGAGAAGGGCTGTCTCCATCTTTGCACAGACAATGGGTAGGTGGTGCCTGCTGTTGTGTATGTACTGAACAACAACAACAAAAAAAATTGGTGAACGAATGTTCATTTCAAATCTTTGGAAAGACCTGAGATCGACCAAAAAGCTTCCAGAAATAGGTAAAAGGGGGCCTACGGGTTCAGGGGGTTATATGACCATGTGTGGTAAGGGCAGGCAGGCTGTGTCCAAGACAAACTGCAGTAAGCTAATCCCCTTTTGCTTGTCTGTTCTCTGTGTTTGAACAAATGTCTAATTTTAGGTCCTTCTCACCTGCTCCTCTTCCAAGGTTTAATGTCCGTGATTAATCTGGGTTTGCCTTAATACTGCTGCGAATGTGTCAGTGACCTCAGCTGAACCTGCAAAGTGATTAATGTTATATGAACTGAAAGAGGAATTTAGAAAAAAAACCTCTCTAGATCCTAAATAAACACATTCATGCAAGATTCCGTTGCAGACCTTTGCTCACTGGGAAACCATGTTTCCAATGGTTGGGAGTGTAGTAAACAACATTAAAGGAGCACAGCCCTTGTTAAAGAAAATGCTGTTTCAGGCTAAAGTCCCAGAGATCATAAAAGATACATGATGTTATAAACAAAACGAACCAGACAGGCCTGCTCGGTGACTAACCACTGATTGAATTTTCCAACACGCCTGGACTGTCTGAGAGATAAAGCATTCACAAAAGGTCCATGTTAAATATTAGGCTGTCAATTATTTCTCTTTTTTTCTTTTTTTTTAAATGTTTCTACTGAGGTCCAAGAACAGTTGAACATTTTCCTTCCTCTTTCAATTTTCTTCCATTTCTTCCTCTTATTGGTTGTTTGTGTTTTTGAATTTTTTATGATGTGTGAAGACTGGCAAACAGTTGCTATGATTGTCAAATGCCTTAAATCAAGAAGAGAGAAATGCAATAAAACAGTTTCCATGGTAACCCTCTGCGACTTAGTACCCCAGGATTATGAGCCAGCTCCCATCCATGATCATTACTTGTTGACAGGCATACATTGAGCCTAACAGCATTAATTTTAGAGATAAAGCTGGGATGAAGGGCTAAGTCATAATGACGTTTCAATATTTCCAAGGCAGCAACAGCAAATGGACACCAGTTGTGTCACCATTTAGATGACGTCAATAAAGTAAGCAGAGCATTTTAGAGAAGTTGTCAAGCTTTTCTCTCTGGGTGGCATAACAAATGTGTACTCTGCTCTTGAGGCTGCAGGGAGTAGGACACATGCGCTTGATGGAGTTAAAAGAAACCAATGCCAGCAATTATAGGGAATGATAGCTAGGCATGTTAATGGAGGAACAGCTCCAATATGAAAATGGTTCTTTAAAATGTGGGTAGTAGAAACTCTCTTAGGACATAATTATGCAATATTTTAATAGGCACAGTCCCTTCCTAATTTTTTCTTTTAGAGAGTTTTCATATGTGTGTGTCCACACATACATATGTGTGGGTATCCAAAGAGGTCAGAAGAAGGTGTTGGATGTCTTGGGACTGGAATTATAGGTATCTGTAAATTACCCGACATGAGTGCTAAACCCTGTCCTCTGTAGGAGCCGCAAATGTTAACTGCTGAGCCATCCCTTCAGCCCCCTCTTCTTTCTTTATAAAAGCATAGATTAAATTAAAATGTGAACAACTGTGTGTTTTCCTACACATTCACGCCCACATTCCCAACAGCAGCACTCACACTATCATCTGATATTTTAATGTTAAAAAAAAAAAGAAACCCACTGAATATAGTTGCTTCCAGCTGGCTTCCACAGTTCCCACTAACCAATGTTATCAACAATCGAAAGGCGTCGTTTCTTTAAAGCTGTGATAATTTCTAAATATATCTTTGTGGCAATCCATACGACCTGAAAGGATTTAATGTAATGCAATATAGTTAAACTGGTCTGTTTTTGATCAAGATTTAGATTTTTACCTAAGCGATAATTTCATTTGTCTGAAGACTTCTGAGTCCTCTTTCCATCCATCCATTTTTAAAGTAAGAGATTGGTTTCTGGGCCAGTGAGAGAGTTTAGCAGGGAGAGGTGCTTGCCACCAAGTATGACCTGAGGTTTATGTCTGGATATTACATGGTGGACAGAGAAGACTTATTCCCACAAGCTGTTCTATGGTATCTACATTCATGTCATGTCATGGCCTACATACACATACACATACACATACACATACACATACACATACACATACACATACACATACACATACACATACACATACACATACACATACACATACAGACAGACAGAAAGAAACACACACACACACACACACACACACTAATATAATACATAGAAACAAGAGACGCGTCTCATGCACTTGGGAAGTAGAGGGAGGTTGATCAAGAGTTCAAGACTACTTTTTGGCTGTTTATTAATTTGGTAGTCCTGGGTGCATGGGACCCTGTCTTAAAATAGAATGTGTCAGATTCAGAAAAGGGGAGAGAGAGAAGAAGGCAGAGTGAGAGCTGACTTTTCCTTAAAGCTCGCCTTCCGTTATCTTGTGTCTCGTTTTCAGAGGGAGGAACCATTATGCCTCAGTTTCTGCTCCTGCACTCTTGGATTTAAATCTCCCAGAAGGCTGTTAGAAGCACTTACTGAGCCAGGGGTATGGCAGGGACTTTGAACAATATGCAAAATAAGTCCTTTTGAGTAATGGCTACTATTACCGCCAACAGCACCACTACTGCCGTCACACCGCCATTACCACGCCCATCATCTGTTGTGAGACTCCGGGTTTCTTTAAAAGCCAAGTTATGTTATGTGAATATATCTTTGTTTTAATGTCAAACAAAGGTGTGGGATATGGGGCTGCCTCATACTGTCCACAGATACTAACAATGAGATTGTCTCATGCTCTAGACGGGGTGGGATTTTTGCCAGCTGCAGGTAGTTTAAGTTTGGAATTCTGGGGACTCTTAAGTGGGTGTAACTGTGAGAGGCCTGAGGGGACCTGTGGCAGCTGCTGTTTGCCCTGGTGCTGCCCTGGCCGCTGCTGGTTCCTGTTGCTATGTTTGCTATTGATGCACTGCTGATTTGCTGTCTTGTTGGATTGCGGGCTGGAGATACCCTGACAATGGAGATTGGACTCGCCCCCGAAGAAACAATGGAGTCACATGATGAATCAGAGGAAATCTGACTCCACAGACCAGCACTAGGGTGCAGATCTGAGTTTATGGTCCAGCCAATAAGCTTCTATACAATGTTTGAACCAGTCTCAAGCCCCTGAATTCTTGGCCAATCATGTATCGCCACACCATGCTCCAATGAAAGCCCTGCCTAATGCAGTCAGAAGGAGTGGGGGAGAATAGTGTCTTCTGTGAGGACTTCTGTGAATATAGGGGACGCAGCTACCACCCTGGCCTCCCCAGTGTGCTGGGAGCCAATTTTGATCTAATGCGGTATACCGCAAATCCAGATTCTTCAAGGAGTCCCAGGGAGCTGTGGCGCCTCGTTCGCCATCCCATTTTTTTTTCTTCACAACGTTGACTTCCACATCCCCCACAGGGTTGGATGGGTGGTAGGTAATAGAACCCAATAAAGTATCCAAAAAAAAGTACACCTAAAACGTTCACCAACACCACAATCATCACCATCATCCCCAACAGCACTGCAATCACTACTCCACCATCACCAATTACCACCATCATCAACACCATCACTACCATCATCAACACCATCACTACCACCATCAACACCATCTCCAACATCGCTTTCACTACCTCCACCATCACCAAGACCACCAACATTGTACCTTGTCTCCTCTCTTGTGTTTGAACTCTATGTGTGCCTAGAAGTATTTGCTAAATAGGATGTCTAATGCTAACTGGATGTTGAGTGTTTTTAGTAACTAGCTTTGTTAGAGATTTTCAGGAAATCTGGTTTTGTTGTCTTTCTTCACTTGCTCTATACCTTGATACAAAGCCCTCATTAAGGGAACACAGCGTTCGGTGCAGGAATGCTATCTGCTAGTATTTCCAATTTGCAGAATTAAACCCCTACGAACACTGCAGGGCCTCTGAACCAATGGCCATACTGACTGTGTTTGACCTACTGACCTGAGCAGGCACATATTTAAGAATTCTATTTTCAAGCAATGATTTAGAAACTTGCTAGCTATTCAATGCTTTCATTATTTCTTTGCTTAGGGTTTAAAGACTATAACCATTTTCCAATAAAGTAATTTTCTTCCATTCTAAGATTGTGGATTATGTCTGTATGGCATTTAATTTGTCTTGAGAAAACATAGACATTGACCTGTTTTTATCTTGGTTTGGGTAGGCCTTACTGTTAGGAATTCTTTCCATTTATTTCTAGTCATTTCTGTTTGTCTTCCTCAGTGTCTATAATCTCATAGGTAACCAGCCTCTCTGTTTCTCTGTCTCTATTTCTTTGTCTATGCCTCTCACTCTTTCCCTTCCCCTTCCTACTCTCTCTCTGCTAGTGTCGTTCTATGAACACAGAGAAAATAAAGGCTATCTGGTACCAGCTTGTATCCCAGTCTCCTAACACATAAGACATTGGCAGTACATGGTTGCTGGTCTCCGTCAACGCTACTAAATCATGTTTGTCTCTTATCTGAAAGAAGGGGTGTCCTAGTTTAGACCAAAGGGTTGTTGTTTGTTTTCTCTGCACTGCTTCATTGCTGTTTTAAGACAGGGTCTCACTGTGTGGCTCAGGCTACCATCAAACAGGTGATCCTTCTGCATCAGCTTCCCAAGTGCTGTGATCAGAGTTATGTGCTGGCACACATGGCTCAAAATGGCTTTCGTTTGTGGTCTTCATTTAGGATATCTTATGATGCTTTGCTTAAGAAAATACATTTAGAAGGTGTTTTCTGTATTGGACACCCTTTTGTAATGGACCTCTCATGTTATTAATTAATGTACTTTCACCTAGGAGCAAACAGCTCCCGATGGTTTCTCATTGTAGCCGCCACCTTTCTTTCACAATGATTTCATCATAGTTGCCAATGGTCATGTGTGTGTGTGTGTGTGTGTGTGGGTGTGTGTGTGAATGTATGCATGTTAGGATCCACAGTCCACATATGAGAGTTAACATGCTTCATGCTGTTTCTTTTTTCTTTGTCTTTCTGAGTTTGGGTCACCTTTCTTAATATGATACTTTTGGATCATCTACTTTTTGTATATCCCTTATGTAAATGGCCCCCATTTTTATTACCTATTCATCTATAGATGGCATTTGGGCTTCACCATGTCTTCACAAAACTTTATTTCATAGTTGCTTTGGATCTCTGTATAGGAAATAGCCCAGGATTCTTTTCTTTCAGCCTGAGAGATTCCTTTACCAGACACAATGTGACTGTACTAACCATGGACAACAGGAACATGTGAATGGTCAGCCTGGAGTGATGAAGTTTCCGGATGATTCAGAGAAGGGTGACGTCAGCTTTGGGGTGCTTCTGTTCTCTCTAGATCCCATTCTTTTTCACCCTAAGGAAGGGCGTGGCGTCAAGGGCTACAGGAAGTTTCAAGAAGGCTGTTAAGGTTTTTCTGGTCAACTAAAGGAGTGCTTCCTGCCCCCAAGACCTTTAGAACATTCCCTAGAGATGGTGTCTTTCTTGCTATGCATTTCCATATTGTTTTTCACTATATAAAAATGCTTATATTTAATGGCTGTACTTCCCTCACTGGGAGATGCTGATTCCCCACACTTTTGCTATGCACACAGTTTCCCCATTATGGAGACTTTGAAAGTTTGTAATGAAATAAAAAAAAATTCAGTGTCCCGGTTTGCCTGTCAGAGTCTCTGTTGAAGCTCAGAAAATGATCTCTGAAAATTGACCTTTCTCATCTTCAAAAGAAGAGCCACAGATGCAGGCAAGGACTTCCTCTGAAGTTCTTTTCTGGGCCTCTGAGGAACAGATCTTCCTGGAGACAGTCAATTGCTGTGACTCCCTTCCCAAGGTAGCTCATTAGCTGAGGAGACAGATGTGTATCTTAAAGACACGTGGAGTTGACGCCACACCTAGAGCCCAGAGAAATTTACCCCAGTTATCCTGTCTTTCTTCGGGTCCACGGGGCTCCCCTAACCTCACATATTCTCTCTCTACCCTCACCTATGTCTCCTTTTACCCTCCCATCTGCAGAAGGTAAGAAGGCTTCTGAGTTTCTTTCAGTTTTCTTTGTGGGTGCTACTTTTCACACTATCCAGTAATAAATTTGCATCCCTTCTCCCCTGTTTGCCTGCTGCTATGCTATTTCAGCAGATCCAGTTACTGACACGCCAGCAGAAGTGAAAAAAAAGCATGGTTCTTTGTTCTCTATATCCCCGAGTTCCCTATACCCTGCTCTGTGTTCTAGCTTCAGTCCTCAGACCTGGTTCCTAGTCTTTGGATTCTACTTGGGAGTAGGAAATGGTTGCCCTCTGAGGACTCTGGGTAGATCCCTTCATTTCTCTAAAGATAAAACAAGATAAGAAGTCATGTATAGGGGTTGGGGATTTAGCTCAGTGGTAGAGGGCTTGACTAGGAAGCGCAAGGCCCTGGGTTTGGTCCCCAGCTCCGGAAAAAAAGAATCAAAAAAAAAAAAAAAAGTCATGTGTACTCTGTAACTTCAGTGTACAGGTCTTTGTACTTTCTTATATATTTGGTTGTGAGCCTAGCCTTTAACGGCTGAGCCATCTCTCCAGCCCGTCTTTGTACTTTCTTACCACTCAGCTACCAATCTCCCTTCTAATCATTGAGCATGGCTCTGAATCACAGCTTTATCCTTATCTGTTATTGTTTGGTTGAGTATTTATAATATATTATAGTATTAGAATATAATAATTATATTAATATACAATAAAGTGTTTTGTACCTAGTGCCCATAGACCAGAAGAGGAGTTTGGATCCCTCCCCTAGAACTACAATTACTGATAGTTATGAACCCCAATGTGGGTGCTGGAAACAGAACATGGGTCCTCTATAAGAGCACCCAAGTGCATTTAACTTCTGAGCCATCTCTACAGCCCCTGTTTGATTGAATTTTTGAGGCATACTCTTCTTGAATTGCCCATGTAGACCTCAAACTCTTGATTATTCTTTCTCTTCCTCAGCTGACTGGCTCCAGTTTCTGTCTTTCTATTTAGAGTTTGTTTTAAAATGGCAAGGCATTTGTGTTTTTACTATTTCCACTCTACAGAAAAGATATCTAATACCTACTTAGAAATATCTAAATTAAACTGCCTTGAATGATTTTTATATGACAAGTACACTCAAATAATAGGGAGCATGACTGCCCAGGCATTGGGATGATGTCAAATTCCCTGTTGAATGGTATTTTAGAAAAAGAACCAGGGAATTCAATGTGCAATATCTTTATGAAAATTTGGAAACAGCCTCCACAGGTCAGGGCAAGGAAGAAACAGAGAGGTTTGAAATACAGATCCGTTGACCAGTGGGGAGAAGGCAGACCTGATTTCCCTTCTTGCCCTACAGGTGGGTAATCAACAATTCCTTCTTTATCTGATCCAATAGGGACACATGCTCCCCACAGTGTAAGATCACATCGTGTGGAGCTGCCCACATACAAAGGAAATGAAAGGGGGCATCCCCATGCCATACCATGAAGGCAGAAATCCTGGACATTCAGAACATGTCCACCTCTCTACTTATCTCAGCTTTGTCAAGATAAGCCCTTTATTGCGCTGTTCTAAGGCTTTATAGAGGAGGTAATTTACATGACAGTAATTATGTTGCTATATTTAGAAGTGTGCCCTTTGCTCATTCTGCTAACTTGCATTTACTTAAACATTCACTGGGCTTTTGAAAACTCAGACGGCATGTATATGCTTCTATTTAAAACATGACATTTTGATGAAACACAGTGTTGGTGTATCTTCTACATCTCAGAGCTTCTGGGAAGACTAGAAGAATACTGACTCCCAAGTTCCTTGGCAAAGAATGTCGTTTAGAGAAAGAAAAATGCCTGTGCTAGCTAGTCTTATGTCAACTTGACACAAGCTAGAGTTATCTGAAAGGAGGGAACCTCTGGAAGATCCAGTTGTAAGGCATTTTCATAATTAGTGATTGACGGGAGAAGGCCCATTGTGGTGGTGCCAACCCTGAGCAGGTGGTCCTGAGTTCTACGAAAAAGCAGATTGAGAAGGCCATAGCAAGCAAGCAAGCAAGCAAGCAAGCAAGCAAGCAAGCAAGCAAGCAAGCAAGCAAGCATCACCTCCACAGCCTCTTACTCAGCTCCTGCCTCCAGGTTTCTTCCCTATTGGAGTTCCTTTCCTGACTTCCTTCAGTGATGAACAGCAACATGTTTAAACTGAACCCTTTTCTCCCCAACTTGCTTTTTGGTCATGGTATTTCATTGTAGTTTTAGAAACCAGGAGACAATGCCTTTTCCTGGTTTTTATGTTTGTACAGACTATCCTGATATACCCTGGCTGGCCTATAACTCTATATGTAGACCAGGCTGTCCTCGAACTCACAGAGATCCATTTGCTTTTGTCTTTGTAGTACTGGGATCAAACCTGTACACCACCACACCCCATAGAAAAATGTTAGAAGCTGAAAGACAGAGCGCACATCTTTACTTATTATACATTTAACACAACATGCGAGCTTGTAAGGAGATAAAGACCCAAAGAAACAGGAAGCTTTGAGCATTTCAGCTCTGGTTTTGATGGAGGCTTGGGTAGCTCTTGAGAAATACGGATGGAGCACAGATCACGACATAATGATAAGAAGAAACTAAGTCATAGATCTGTTCCTTGAGATTCTTCTCCAAGATGCTGTGCTCTAAGAGAAAAAGGTTTCTTTCTTTGGGGCTCAGGGGTGTTTCCCAGCTGATGTCCCAGGGGCCTGCTTCAGAAGGTCAGGAAATCTTCCTCAGGCTTTGTAACCATCTTCAGAAATGGAATGGAGAAAATGAGAGAGATTGTTCTGTTCTGGAGTTGACTCAACTCTCTTTACTTTCAAATAGTCAACATACCACAGTGTTGTATTTTGTGTTGGCACACCCCAATCCCTATCCATGTCTCAGTGGAGGGAAACTTCTATGCATTTATCGGTTTTTCTCTTTTTTAAATTAAATTAATTTCTTTATTCACTTTATAACCCAATATCAGACCTTCCTTTCCTATCCTACGCATAAGTCCTCCCGCTTCCCACCTTTCCCTTCTCAAAAGGCAAGCCCCGCTCTGGGTGCCTACCCTCCACCCTTGGTTTTTTCTCTTAACATACTTTTATTACTATTGATTTCTTTTGGATGTAGTACCTAGCTCTCACAGGTTTTTGTTTTCCTGTTTTTTAAAATTTGAGATTGCCCGTCACGGTGGTTTATAGTTATAATACCACAACTGGAGAGCTTGAGGCAGGAGGAGTACAAGTTTGAGGCCAACTAGGACTACACAATCAAAGTCTGTCTAAAAGAAAAGCAACCTGATGTTGATACATTTTTCTTAATTCCTGAGGTTCAAACAATAAAAAGGAAAGCAACTATTTTGTGGGACATTTATCTGAACCTTTGACTTAATGCAGGCTTCGCTAACATTTATTTCATGGTGCTAGTTTGTTTAACCTTTGGACTTAGCAAACACTGTGAGGCCCACCGGAAGTTGACAGGGCCATCTGTGCTGTGTCATGTAGACAAGCATGGCACTTTTCTTCCTCTTGTGGTATCCCTAGTCTCAAGGATTCAGTAAAGATAACAGTGTTCCCCTTCTGTGTTGATATATTTCAGTGTAACAGTTACTTGTAGAAGGGATAAAACACACACACTTCCTTTAATTGTCTTGTCACTTGTGTCACAGTCAAAGTTTCTATAACAAAAGAAGATCAAATGAAAACCCAAAGTGACAGATTTACTATATATTTTATGTGAACCAAAGGCCTTCGGAAGGAAATGAAGAAGCACGTTGACTTGTATAGTCTTGTGCTTAGACTTAGAGAAGGATGTGGTGTGGTGACGAAGTAAGATTGGAGGACAAAAGGGTGGTGTTTCCTGGTCACAAACAGACCTGTTGTTCTGTTTTGAATGTGAAGTGTCTCCAAAAGCCAGAGTGGTCAAACTTTTGGTCACCATAGCTGGCAGCTCAGTTTGGGGAGGTTGTAGGAATTTGGGGATTGCATCTTCACTGGAGGAAGTGGGTCACTAGAGTGGCCTTTGGGGCTTTACGGACTGGCCCCACTTTCCTGTTGACTCTCTGTTTCCTGGGTGACTGTCACATGGCCAGTCAGCCTCTTGTGCCTTTCCTGCTGCAGTTACTTTCCAGATATAGAAGACTGTATCCTTCTACACCTGAAATCAAAAGAAAGCCCTTTGTCCCTTCAGTTGCTTTTTTTAGGGTATTTTATTACATCAGCGGTCACCAAGACACTTATTAGTTTGGATTTCTATAGTATTTAGAGAGGAGGATGCTCGTTGCACCAAGGTGCCAGGACAGTTCCTCTCACAGGAGGATGCTAAGGTCTGTAGAGGAATCCTTCCTAGGTTTTCTGACTTGGTTCAGGAGAGAGTCCTTCCAACTCCACTTTCTCAAATTCCTTTGGCTTAAAATGCTTAGTATGCCAAGGAGTCTTGTTTCAAGTTAGAGTAACACTGATCCCAAAGGGCCTTTTCCATCCCAAAAGAAAGGAAGTTGGGCTTGCTGTGGTGGGAATCTGCATCTCCGAATTCCTTCTCTCTCTGTCTGGGAAGCTGGTCTTCCCTGGGAGCAATTTTACATCTCTGTAGGTAATTGCTAGACATGCAAATCTTCCCAGTCTGGAAAAGATTTAATTGACTTCACTCTTCCATCACTGGGGGCAGGGGCTACCCCAGTGTTTTGTTCCTCTCCATCTTTATTTCAAGCTCCTGTCTTTCCATGCATCACTTTAGATTTTCTTGAAGTGATGACAATATCTTCTGGGCTCCTCTTTGATCAATGACTAGAAGCAAATCTTGGACATGTGTTCATTTTTATATCTGTAGGAAGGTCATGATTTTATCCTTCTTTTGAAAATGATCTCTTAATACCTTTATCCTTAGCCTTTAACCATCATTTGAATCACCTGAGGTAATTCTTTGTTTTTAGGTAGTGCAGTTACATTCTCTGAATTTGAGAGTTGACAAGGATTACCTTTTTTGTGTGCACAGCAGGCTATAACACAAGGGTCAGAATGTTCCAGGAAATCTGAAAAGTGTGCTTGCAGAACAATGTTTTTCAGAGAACTGTGAAGACAGAAAATGTCTGAAATTCGTCCGATCTCCTCCCATTGCAGTGCTGAAGCCAATTAACGATGAGAGAAATGTAGAATATTTTTAAGTTTGCAAAGATTCCGATTTGGATGTGGTGGCCCATGTTTATGATTCCAACTCAAAGGAGGTGAAGAGGGGAGATAGCAGCAAGAGGCCTAGAAGTTCAAGGTCCTCCTTGACTTCATAGAGCTCATGGCCAGTCTGTACTGGACACATCCATTGCACAAAAGAACTCATTGCTACTTCAGTGACCTAAGACTTGTACAAGGTTAGGCACATCTCCATTTCATCATGTCGGGGAGAGGAGCTCAGGAAACTCAATCACTCATTGAAGGAGAGCAGGCAGGTAATGGGGCCTGGGAAAGCAGGTACCATTGTCTTCAATGTGTAAGCGCTCATCAATGGTTCTATTTCAGTAAATAATCTCCATTCATGCTCCTGTGTGCAGCCATCACTAAACTCAGTAGGAACAAACAAACAGAAGAGGAGGGATCTTGTGGGGAACAAGGGTTTCAATGGGAAAGAAAATGAAGCTGAAAATAACTCTAGTATATCCATGTATGAGATTATAAGAGAAAAAAAAAGTTTAATCAGCCTTCTCTGGACCATGCGCCCAAGTGGCCTTGGCAGTGAGATTCTCAGCAGGAGCTGAACAGAGGCAGACACCCCATTAAAATTTTTCCACTTCTAGGACTGTGAGCAAAATACACATTTCCTTCTATATTCCCCAGTCTTGACGATTTTATATAGCAACAGAAAACACGAACAAGACAAAGAACAACTCGAGCACGAGCAATTCAGGTGTCAAAGTCTAGAGTGTCACAATACATTCACTTCCTCCTTGGAGGGGATGGAGAGATGACTTCCAAAGGACCCGAGTTCAATTCCCAGCACCCACATGGCACCTCACAACTGTCTGTAGCTCTGGTTCTAGGGGATCTGATACACACGCCCATACACATAAGCAGAATGCCAATGTTCATAAAATAAAAATAAATCATTAAAAATTTTTAAAGAAATATTTACACCTTTGAAAGAGGGGGGATTACAAGACAAACCTAAAACTTGTCAGACTTACCCAATATCATTGGGTACAAAATGGGGCAATAAAAAGCATGGCACAATTTATGCATCTGATTGGTCTCTTGAACACATAGGTACTTCATATAGTCATTTATATTTCTCACAATGCCTAAGCCCGTAATAAATACTTAATAACATTTTATTGAATAGACTTGATTGGAGCTAAATTAGTTATGCAAACGAACCTCAGCTGATTTTAAACAAAGCTTCTTTTGACTGCAGCACTTGCGGGGAGGGGGGGGGCATGCTGCTTTTGTGACTAGTTGTAGCCTAACCTTTATTCCAACCACACATTCTAAAAATAGTCCAGGCAGGTGAGTAGTGAATAATTTAGAATCTAGAGCAATTGTTGTAAGTGAATACCTGAGCCTACTTTCTGCCAGGAAAAAAAAAATCACTCCATGTTCTGATTTGCATAGGAGTTTTACCATAAGGGCTTCTGCAAAAGCAACTGTCCATCTAAACCAATCACTGGGTGTACTTTACAGTAAATAACTTCTTTTATTCCCCAACAAATATTTCTAGGTCAGAATTCAGCTCAGGGGCCTGAGACAGGGCAGTCTTAGCACAGTGAGAACCCTTGAGGTGTGTGCTAACAATATTTTGATATACTAGGCTTCTCCTCCCCCAAAGCTGTTTCCTTCACTGCCTGAGCTGTTTGGTCTTGTCTCAACTGCTGCTGATGAAGCCTTTTCTGGCAGGCTGCCCGGGGAGCAGCTCGCTCTAGATTCCGCCTCTCTCCAGGAGTTGCCTGGTCTCTGTATAATGGGCAACACTGAAAGCAGCAAGGCGTTTGGTCGACAAGGTCAAAGTGCCTTTCATTCCTGCAATAATCAACCAGTGTAGCTTTTCCCCAGACCTGGAGAGAGAGAAGATAGGAGTCAAAAGAGCAATTACATTTCACATTGACTCCAGAAAAGGCTTGGATCACAAGATGGAAAAGGAAAAAAAAAATGGATCCTAGCCTCATTCTTAGCTGGTCCCCTTCTCGTCATCTTTGAGACGGACACAGCTCTGAGGCCATAGCAAGTTTCAGCTTGGTGTCGTGAAAAACACATTTTCTGCCTGCAGATGAGACCCTTCTTGGACATTTAGCTCTGTCAGCATATTGCAAAAGAATGCAAATGAGCTGCAGGATCTATAACCAGAGACAGTAAGCAAAGGCCATTAATTATGTTTTTAAAAAAATGTTAACCCTAGCAGACTGTATAACAAGCAATTGTGCTAATTTCAATCTGTAATCAGTCCCTACATTAGCATAACTTTATTTATTTATCATTAAGGCAACAATTTAGAGAATATAATTTGGTTGGAAATGTCAGTAATTTTGCAGTGGCAGATTGCTGTTACACAGCTACCTCTGTTTGACCTTACAGCTGCCAGGACTAATTACTTTAATTGCATTAATTGCACTGACCATTCTGGTGCTTAATGTAGTTGCTGTTACTCTTTCACCGTTGAGCAAATCAGCCTGGCTGCATTCTTAGCAAACTGGGCCAATACTCTCCTGCGAAGGTCTCTGTGGATTCTTTTTGTGTTTGAGAGCCCAGATGAGTCACTAACTATTTTATCACTGCCTCTCATTGACAACATGGATTTTGAAGAAACCTTCTGGAAGCTGACAAACAACCCCAAGTCATCTCAAACTCAACCAACAACAACAGACAGACAGACGGACACACATACATGTAAGCACACACATACGTGCGCTTATATACGTATACATACATATACATACAAGCACACACATACACACACTTACATACACATACATGCCATGTGCATACACATATACACATGTGTATACATATGTGCACACATATACACATGCACATACATACGTTTATACATATGCACACATTATATACACATGCGTGCACACATGTACATACATAAACACACATACACACATATATTCATATGCTCACATACATACATACACACACACACACACACACACACACACACACACACCAGAACCTGCTATAGTTCTAAAAGATTCTCATTGCAAGCTAACTGACATACAGTCAGCTCAACAATGACAACTGTTTTAAGAAAAGAGCACAGCGGTTTTGGTAGTAAATTAAAACTCTTTCATCAAACATTTTGGATGAAGGTTTATTGAAAGCTCAATGCTGTGGTCTAGACCTTATAAACGGAACAGGTAGTTTTCTCCCAGGATTAGACTCAACAGAGATTTAAATATACAGCCTTGGTGTGACTGAAAGCCCACAGTTCTGTGAATCTATAAAACAGACACTTTCTCCTGCCAAGAGGTGTTCCTCAGGACATTTGATAAATTATTTACTAGAAGAAACATATCAAAGTCCACGTAAAGTTACTGAGTCTGTAAGTAAGTAAGGCGGATCACCTAATGCATTAGCTCGTCCAAGGCAGCTAACAACTGCTGTTTTCTTCCAGGTTACCAGCTAACCTCTGGCTATACACCAGGCATCTCTCTCTCTCTCTCTCTCTCTCTCTCTCTCTCTCTCTCTCTCTCTCTCTCTCTCTCAATTTTATTTTGTTTTTGCACTCCTCAGAATTCAAACCTAGAACCTTGTCAGGCAAGGCGACCACTCTAGCACTGAGCTATGTCCCCAAACCCTTTCGGGTATTTTTAAGTTGCATCATTCATCATTTAATAATTTGAATTGCAAAAATGTAGTTTGATATGCAACAACATATGTGTTAGGGTTCAAGCCTGGGATAAATGGCTAAGATACCTACTTAACATATCAAAGCAAATGATGGCCACCAGGTTCTCCCTGCCTCCCTCCACCCCTACTTGTTACAGGTCCTTCTGGCTGGCATACTGCACACGCTACCCTGAACTGTCCAGCTCAGAGGGCTGGGTTGCATTTCCCTGTATAATTCAACCACTTTCATTGTTTGGACCTCCTGGAGGCTGGTCCTGGCTCCTCTCTGTCCCCTCACCTTCCTCTCGCCGCTCTCCTCACATGGCTTAGGTTCATGGCCACTCTGGACTCTCCAAGAAGTCCCTGCCTTTGGCTATGCTCTTCCACATGTCTACAATAAACTTCCTCTTCCACCATACCTAAGAGAAGAAGAGAAGTCCTTTTTTTTTTTATTTTTTTTTCCTTTCATTCATTTGGTGTTGAAACCCAGGGCCAGTCACATTCTTTCTTTTTTTTTTAATTTCTTTTCTTTTTCGTTCAATATGCTTATCTATTTTGTGACAGCTTATACTCATTAGACTTCTTAGCTAAAAACAAAAGTATTGCTCAGATGGCCTCCGACTCCAGCCCAGAATGACCTTGAGTTTTGACCCTCCTGCCTTCACCTCCTAAGTGTTGGGATTACAGGTGTGTTCCACCATGCACTGCTGGGAAGTGAACCCAGGGCTTTCCTCAGGCTAGGCAAGCTCCAGGAAAAGAAAGCTATACCCCAGGCCTGTGTTTACTCCCTCCTAACAATCTGTGCAAAACAGACTTTTCACAAATGCTACCTGGGCAGCGCAGATAATACCTAAGACGTTAACAATTCACACAGGGTCAGGCTCCCCAACCCTGGCATTTGGAGAAACATTTACTTAAAATTTAATTTTATGTATTAGCTCGTGTGTGTGTGTGTGTGTGTGTGTGTGTGTGTGTGTGTGTGTGTGTGTACACGCACGCATGCGTGCGTGCAAGGACCAAGGACAACTTGATGAGGTCGGTTTTCTCCTTCCACCTCAGGTTATTAGGCTTGCCTGCTGAGATGGAATGCCTTACCATTGGATGAATTCTTCCTGTAAGGCTGTGGAGAGCTGATGAAACAGCTCTTCTACTCTGCCAGTGACTCCTAGCTAGCTGTCTCTGGTTTCTCTTATCACGGAACTCCAGTTTGGCAATATGTCTCCGTAAAGTGAGACAGCTGGATCTGAACGAATCTTAACTCCAATGTCTACACTGTTGCTTCAGGCTAAGTTCTATTCATCTTCATGCTTTCAGACCATCTGTCACCTCCTTGAGAGAGCCTCCCTTACCTCCAGTCCATCTCTGGAAGCTTCATCATAAGCTCCACTGGTAACTTTCACAGCTTGCAAATGGATAATTAATAATTCTTCGCCTTTAATAGGAAAGAGGGGATAGCATTGCCGTTTGCAGTAGTTTCCCTGTTAACTCATAGATTAACTAGCTAACTAGCTAATCCCTATACATTGCTGAAGGAAGTTCACAAACTCTTCTGGACATATTCTGTATTCTGCTTGCATTATATCTACCCTAGTTTGTCATGCTATGACAAAGGCATGGCCAAAGGCAACTTGGGGAGGAGAGAATTTCTGTGATTTACACATCGCAATCACAGTCCATCACTGTGGGAAGTCAGCGCAGGAACTCAAGGTTGGAATCTGAAAGGATGAGCTGTAGTAGAGACCCCAGAGATGCTGCTTATCAGTTTGGTTCCCCTGGCTTGCTCAGTCTGCTTTTTTATACTATTCGGGAGCCCCTGCCAAGGGGTGGCACTGCCCGCAGTGGGCTGGGTCCTTCCACATCAACTATTTCTCAAGAGAATTCCCTCCACAAACTTGTCTACAGCCAATCTGATAGAGGAATTTTCTCAACTGAGATTCCCTTTTCCCAGATGACCCAAGCTCGTGTCAAATTCACACACACACACACACACACACACACACACACACACACACACACAAAACCAAGATACATCTCTTCCATATGTTTGTGGGCTTTTTTGCTTGTTCATTTCTGGTTTTGTTTTAAAACAGTATCTCACTGTGTAGCCTTGTCTGGCCTAGAGCTCACTAGACCAGGATGGCCTGATACTATTAGAGGTCTCCTGTACTCTGCCTCTGAGGGCTGGGTTAAAGTCACATGCTACCACATTCAGCTGTTGTGGACTTTTTTTTTTTCTTTTTTCTTTTTTTTTCGGAGCTGGGGACCAAACCCAGGGCCTTGCGCTTGCTGGGCAAGTACTCTACCACTGAGCTAAATCCCCAACCCCTATTGTGGACTTTTCAATACACTCCTATATTAAAGTTTATTAAAGTTCAACAACCAGAATAAAATAGAACAATTATAACAATATGGTGTAATAAGCTTTTTAATACGTGAGCTGTTTATTCCTGGAATTTTTCATTTAGCTTTTTCAGAGTAGTGTTAACTATAGGAAAATGAATTGCAAAAAAGTGAAAGTGGCTAGAGGCCATCTGTGTCCACATTTAGGTACCTAATACACGATGGAGGGATTGTCAGAGACAGGGGCTCCGATAGGTCAGGTAGCCTGGAACTTGATATGTTGCTGAAACTGGCCTTTAATTCCTGATCCTCTTTCTTCTACCTTCCAAATGCTAGAAATAAAAGATGAGTTCTATCATACCTGGCCTATGTGTTGCTAGAGGCGGAACCAGGGATTTCAAGCAAGCAGACAAGCACTGTATCAGCTGAGTTACATCTTCACCTCATGAATGGCTTTACTTAAAAACTCACCTCACTGGGCATGGTGATGACCTTACGTAATCTCAGTACTTGGGAGGTTGAGCAGGGTGATCTTTAGTACCAGCTCACATTGGGAATTGGCAAAACTTTATTAAAACTAAACAAAGCAAACAAACAAACAACAACCACAACAACAAGAACGCAATCACCTCTAAAACTTTTCCAGGCATGGGACCCTTTGTATAGGCCTTAAGACAGGTGGTAAGTCTTGGAGATAGACTTGACCCCTTCCTTTATCAACTCTACACAGAGCTGATTCCTTCTTTGACGTCTTGTGATTCTGTCAGGTCTGGTGTTAAGTCACTGTGCCTTAAATGCCCCCTAACACAGGAGTAGAGGGCAAGAAATCGGAAGAGAGGAGGCTCATACTCAGAGAACAGCACTGCTTGTGTAAAAATGCTACAATAAAACTCATTAATTTGAGCAATTAATATGTCTTTTTTTTTTGAATCCCAATGCAAAATTAAAACCTAACCAAATTGTGGGAAAAACAGCCTGGCTGTCCTTCTCCCTCACGGTTGGGTGTGGTTGTTCTGCACTTTCATTCTCTTTAGTCTTGCTGGCTTTCTCCTTCTGGAACTCTTTTCAAGACACACCCCCCCCCCCAGACAGAATATCCTAAGTTTCTGTAGTCAACTCTCAGAGTCTCACTACTTGCCCCTTCGATATCCTGTAGTATGGTCTCTCTCCATCCCACATTACCTGGTCCATGAACCATCATGGTGGTCAGTGTTTCTGGCTTTGAGTTTCCCACCTCCATAAGCTCTCACACTGCCAAACTGCATTCTTTCATGAAGACCCACTTGGAATCTCCCTGAGGTCCAGAAAACATGTCTGCTAGGCCTATCTTGCAGGTATCTGCTTTTGTAGTCCAAGATCAGTCTACGGCAGAAGCAAGGTCAGAGGTAAAGCATTCTGTTTTCTTTCTTTAATCCTTATTTTTTCATCAGAACTGACTTTCTTTTTTTTAAATGAGGAATAATTTGTTCATGTGTATTTGTGAATTTGTCACAAGGGTGTAGATGTCAATGGAGTTTGGAAGAGGGTACCAGATCCTTTAGAACTACCTAATATGGATTCTGGGAACTGAACTCTGGTCCTCAGGAAGAGGAGCAAACATCCTTAGTTGCTGAGCCATCTCACCAGCCACAACCCAAACCCCCCCCCACACACACACTTTATTTTTTACTTCATTATTTTTTTAGTTTTTGCTTGTTTGCTTGTTTTCAGATTAGATCTTAGGTAGCCCAAGCTGGATTTGAACTCACTATGTAGTCAAAGACAATCCTGCACAAGTTCTGTACCTGCTGTCCCCACCTCCCAGGTGGAGGCACATACCCTCACATTTCTTTTTTAAAAACAAACAAACAAATAAACAAACAGCACACATAAAGCCCAACCAAAACAACAACCACTACCACAACTAAACACCTTTATTCTTTTTTTCAGGGTGGGTAGGCATGGGGTGATTTCAGGCTACAAGTGTCAATCACAGGCCATCTTAAAAGGAAGTTGGGGCAAGAACCTAAAGGCAGGAACTGAAGCAGAAGCTTTGGAGAATGCTGTTTTCTGGCTTGTTTCCTATGCTTTGTTCAGCATGCTTTGTTTTGGTGTTATTAATATACTTTCTTTCAGATTACAATATAATTATATCATTTTCTTTTCGTTCTTATCCTTCAAACTGCCTCATGAACTTTTTGGCCTCTTTTTCATTAATTGTTACCGTGTGCATGTGTGCTTGGGCATGTATACATGTGTGTGTGTGTGTATCATAAAATATACAATCTGCTTTGTCTGTATAATGTTACTCATCTGTATGTTTTCAGGGCTGATCATTTGGTATTGGATAACCAATTGTTGTACTCTTCCCTGGGAAAGACTGTGTCTCCTGCTCTCAGGATGCCTTAGTTACCTGTCGATTTTTGTCGAGGACTGAAGCCTTATGGGTTTTCTTCCGTCTGTGTTAGCATGGCTATTGGTGTCATTCAAGTTCAGGTCATGTTTCAGCATCCATGTTGGTGAGCAAAACTTTATTTCTTTACGGCAGCAGTTTTCTAGGGATGGCTTATTGAATTGCTTTGTTCTTGGCTGCAGGTTCTTTGAGCTCCTAAGCATGCTTTTAAAGGGCTGAGCTCAAAGAGTTCCCTAAGCAACCGTATTGATTTCTTTAGTTTTCCTCCCATCTCTAATAACTTTTATTGTATCGTTAGAATTTAATTTTGTCCTTCTTCTGGGCCTCTTCTGATTCTTAAAAACAAAACAAAACAAAACAAACAAAAAAACAAAACAAACAAACAAAAAAAAACCAAAAAAAACCTCTGGACCTGGGAATGAGACCAAACATATTTTCTTTGAACTTTCAAAATGTGTTTTTCCATACTGTTGGATGCTTGGGCAATAAAAGCTCAACGCCTCTGTCTTCTCATTTGAATTCTGATGTTCTTCTGTCCTCCATGCTTAGCCCTTCTTTGTTTTACAGCTGCCCTTCCTTGAAGATTTGAATCAAGTTAAAAACAAACATGTCCAAGCTGACAAGCTTCGTTTCTCTATTTGTTTCAGAGACCAGAGAGATCCCAAATCCTATACTGCTTAGTGATGGTTACATGAAGCATGTTCTCATTTCATAGGCACCAGAAGGAAATGCCAGTGGACCAAGCGGTCTCAGGATAGGTACTCACCTGATATTGGGGCGAAGGCTACATGTCACTCTGATTCCAGTGATTGATGCCAACATCCCTCTTTTGTCGTCTCCTTTACCCAGAGGCATTCCCCTCTGATGGATCAGAAGGTACCAAGGACCGAGATAGTAGAACTCGAAAACAAGGAAGAGCAAGGTGAGCATGTGGCAGATATAATGTGTGTAGACTGTGCTGGGAGCCAGGCCCTGTGCTAAGCTCTTATGCAAACCTACCCTTTCTTATTGTTGACACTGTGGGGACATAGGAGAAAATTGAGTGATATATTAATCGGCTTTTTAACATCACAGTGCCAGGAGAAGTCTTAGGGCAAGAAAAATAAAACAAAAATATAAAAAATATATAAAATATATCTGAGCTGAAGGAATAGCTTAGTGCTTAAGAATCCTTCGTTCTGGGGTTGGGGATTTGGCTCAGTGGTAGAGCGCTTGCCTAGCAACCGCAAGGTCCTGGGTTCGGTCCCCAGCTCCGGAAAAAAAAAAAAAAAAGAATCCTTCGTTCTCTTGCAGAGGACCTAGTTTTGTTCTTAGCACCCATATGATGGCTCTTAGCCATTCATAAATCTAGTTCAATGCATTCTTCTGACTTCTGTTGACACCAGGTATAGGTACATGGTATGCACACATGAAATACAAATAAATAAGAATAAAAAGTAAAAAATAAAAGTGAAATACGGGCATTTTATCTATCTACTTTACAAAGTTGACACAGACCCAGACATTCCTAGGAATGTGAACCTCAGTTGAGGGATTGACTCTATCAGACTTGTCAGTGAGTCGATGAGCAGTGTCACCCCTGGGCATATGGGTCCGAGGATATCTGAAGAAAAGTAGCTAAACCTAACAGAAGTCTGAAAACCAGCCAGTGTTGTGTTTTATAAAGAAACAAGGAGAGAAGGAAATATTTGGTGGAGGTGGGGTAAGGTGTGTGTAGGGGAAGGGAGTGCTTCTGCCCATGCTGAGGTATTCCTCCCTGCCCCCCACCTCCAATCCATCCTTCCCACTCCAGCCCCAACGGACCAGCCACATGATGGTATAGTATAGAATAGAGTTTATTCAGGGCATAGGGAGGGGAGCTGAGGGATTAGACAGAGAACGGCAGAATGAGAGAATAGAGCAGTAGAGGCCAGCTATGAGATAGTGGCAGAAGAGGCGGGAGGGAAATGGGGAGAATTGGGGAGCAAGAACAAGAGAAAGAGCAAGAGAGGGAGGAGCGGGTGAGCAACCCCTTTCATAATGAGCCAGGCACACCTAGATATTGCCAGGTAACTGAGGGGCAGGTCCTAGACAAAATGCCAATGCGACATGTCTCCAATGTCTCTGCTTCCCTTTCTGCTCCCGGTTCTTGCCTTAACTTCCCTTCATGGTGGAATATAAGTTGTAAGATGAAATAAACCCTCTCCTCCCCATGTTGCTTTTGGTTATGGCATTTATCACAGCAACAGAAAAGCAAACTGGAGCACCTTATACTTATAAATGAGGTATTCCCACTGGGCTGTGGTGGGTCACACCTTTATTTTCCCAGCACTCCAGAGGTAAAGGCAGGTGGAGCTCTGAGTTCAAGGCCAGCATGGCCTACAGAGTGAGTTCCAGGACAGTCTGTACAACACAGAGAAACCGTGTGTGTATGTGTGTGTGTGTGTGTGTGTGTGTGTGTGTGTGATATGTACAAATTTATGCTCGTCACAGCAGACTTCAAGAGATCAGCTTCTTGGGTTGATATGTTACTAGTAACTTTGGCATATTTCAGTAGGCTTTTATTATATTTTTTCTTGGAAAAACGTACCCTTTATGTGCATATATTTGAGGGGAAGCAGATTTCTGCATGTTTCCTTTCAACTCTGAATTCTATTCATGAGATTTCTAAGCAAAATGTGGAGGAAAAAAGTGGGCTACCATACTGGTTGTTATGGAACTTTTGGTCTTTAAAAGAATTGGTTTTCTTGGTACATGACTGTCAGCTAAACAAATAAGTGTTCTTTGAAAAGTCTGCTTTTAAGTGCTAATGGAAGTATTGATTTTTCACCTTTATCTCTTTTTTTCACCAGAAAATTCCTATTTAACCTCCCCCCCATCTCCACTCTGAGTCCTGCTCTATTAAGTGTCAGTTTCACAGGTAAGGGGCAAAGCCATGGTGACTAAGCAGGTGTCAGGCCAATTGCAGAAACAGAGGAAAGACTTAACTAATGGCACAGGTCTTCTGAGTCAATGGACCCTGTCTCTTCTAATTTCATTATCAATTCACCACAGGAACCTGACACAGTCAGACATTAAGTCAAATTTAAAAGCTTAAAGACAAGCATGAGGAGAGATCCAATTTCAGAGTCAGGTAAAAACATCATAATTCAGAGTAAATCTTTATTATTGATTTATAGCCACAGACTGTTGTCCAAAGGTTTCCTCTTTAAATTAAGAATGCTAATGATTTTGCATCCTGAAATAATCCAAAAGCTGTAGATAGTAGAGGACGGGATTGAGCGTGCTACTTCAACCACAAAGGGCCAATAAGTGGATACTGGGTTTGTTTCCTCAACAACTGGCCAGCACCTTGAGAATCCCTTGGTTTTAAGGGGCTGGGATTTGTGATGGAATATACTGTTTGCTGAGGCTCCCCCAATGACATCCAAATACAATGACTTTCTTATGAACAGATTGATTGAGAGTACAAGTTCTGGACTATGTAATTTGAAGACTGGAAAAGGCAACATAGATCCTAGGCAAGGCATGCTGGGAAGCCTGGGTCCAGGTAAAGTGCTGATCTGTTCTAGAAAAAAAACAAAAAACAAAAAAAAAAAAAAAAAACCAACAACAACAACAAAACAAAAAAAAAAAAAAAAAAACAACCAAAAACCAAACAAACAAAAAAACCCAAAAAAACCCAGCAGTTGCCAGGAAACTTTTCCTCCCTGGGGAATCTCAAATAAATGTTACTAGGAAGTTGCTGTGACGTGGTTTTACTACTGAGTAGAGTTATCTTATGTAGGTATTTATGAGTGTATTCAGCTCCCAAATCACTTCTGTGATATCAGAGAGTAGGAGGTTTTCTTTCTACCATCAAGCAAGTAGTTCTGTGGTGGCAGATGCCTGCGGGGTGTCCCCTAATGCAAATAGTTCTGACACTGAGCACCTGAACACAGCCTCAGAAACCCATCCAACAGATTGTACCTTAAGTTTGAGGTGTCAACCATAATTGTTTTATCTCTACATCTGGTTGGATTTCTGTGAGATATTCCATAATGCTCTCAAAGAGCAGTTCGAAGAATGGAGTGAAAGACATTTACTAGTTTACTATAGAGCATAGGACAAAGAGATAGACAGGCTGAGGAAAGAGAGGAGAACTACAGAAAGTTCTCTCCTTCAGGACTGCCCCATCCTTATACTAGACTTCAGTTCCTCAAAGGTTCTTGAGCTCTGTATTTTTGGATCCTTGACTAAAGTGTGGATGACCAGGCTGAAATGAAGCTGGTTAAAAGGGCTATAATCTAATTCGAATAGAGCTAAATGAGAAGCTCAGAAGGGCCAGATTCTTGTAGGCCCTGTGGAGCATTGCTTCCTCCTGGGCTTGAGCCAAGCCCTGCTTCTGAGATAAAGATCTTATCACTGAGAATTTGTGGACATCTAGGAGATGCAGCCAGGCAGGAAGTCCAAGACAGAAAGGCAAGGGAAGAGTTGAGCTTTGATAACATGGCCAGGAGAAGAGAAGATTTAGCCAATATGGCCTGCCATACTGAGGGAGAATGAGCCAGGAACTATGGTCAAAAAACAACTACAGCAAAATTCTACATAATTACAAAATCTACATAATTGTACAATTGTACAGTTCTACATAATTGTAATATCATTGTTCCTTGGGGATTATAGGGGGAACTTTCTCTGTGTATCTGACACACGAAGGGATTTGTCAGGTGAGTTACATACAGTTTAAAATGCATCCTGTGTGAAGCACTTTAGCACTGCTCTGCTGACACATGGTCTGTTTCATTCTTGTGAAATGACTGTTAGGTTGGACTGAATTTCCGTTGTGGTTCCTTCAAACCACAACCAGCTATGAAAGATAGAGTACGGGTTATTCCCTTCTGAAAATAATGTCTACCATTTGAATGGTAGACATTTTTGACACTGTAATATCTTTAACTTGCTGACCCTTAGGGCTATAAAGTTAAGAAAGAACAAGGCCTCTGTTATCTCACAAGAGGCTTCTGAAAGTGCTCCCATACCCTCATGGTGCATAGTCACATTAAGGTACATAGCATAGTGCCACTCTAGTCTCTGTCCTTAAGACCTCTATACCAGATAATGACAAGCAGAGACACTCCCAAAGAGCTACACCAGGGTTTCTACCAGTGTCTTGTTGATAACAAGGAAAAGATTTCCACAGAAAAGGCTCAGGTTCCATTGGAGACAGATGGCAGTATTACAGTCATCGAGCATTTGCCGCTAGTCTCAGCTCCTAGCTAGCTATTCAATCAGGAGGAGCAGGAACAAGCTAAACCTCATATTGAACAGTATGCTGTCATCAGTAAATTACATGGAATTTTCAATCGGTCAAAAGAAGGTGTGTATGAAGATGATCTTGCACAACTGTAGTAATAGAAGAGTTCTAATGTATGGTAGAGTTTCTATTAGTTCAATGAAGCACCATGTTGGGGATGAAAGGATTTATCTCATTCATACTTCCTTGTTGCTGTTTATCATCAAAGGAAGTCAAGACAAGAGCTCAAACAGGGCAGGAAGCTGGAGGCAAGAGCTGAGGCAGAGGCCATGGAGGGGTGCAGCTTACTTGTTCTCCCTGGCTTGCTCAGCACTACCAGGCCAGGAATGGCACCACCTACCTTTAGCTGGCTCCTCCCACACTGATCACTAATTGAAAAAATGCCTTACAGAGGGTTCTCATGGAGGCATTTTCTCAGCTGAGGCTCCTTCCTTGATTGATGACTCTAACTTGTGTCAAGTTGACACATAAAACCAGCCAGTACATAGCAACAGGGCAGGTAAAGAGGTTGAGCTGTAACAGTAGATGTGTCAGCAACACATTTTCAATGTAGGGATTTTTAGTTTACAAAGGCCCTCCTGAGGTCTAATCTCATTGGAACTCTTGCAGTGAGGTATAGCTAAGACAAAATAGTTTAACAATAACAAAAAAAAGCTTACAACCTTGAACTTGAGGGAACTACCTAGATTTGATTTCATTATTCAGTTACTCATGGTGTACCATTGTGCCGCATCCAAGAAACCAGGGCTTGAACACCATGAAATCGGTAAAGCTTACATTTCTAATACTCCCGAGTGTAAGAAGATCAATAGCTTATTCTGGATCTATTTATACTTCTTCCTGAAAGAGCCTGATTCGATCCTGATATGAGGGATCTACCACAGCCTTAATACTTCAAGGATAGCTGACTCCTGCATGGCTAGCAGATCCTCTCCTCTCATCAAATATGGACCAAAAGCACTATGGTAATGAGGACCATTATGACTCTCTTGTGACTGAGGGGGGAAAAAAACCTTTGTCCTAATCTAACACTGACCCATGAGTGAAAGAATGGAGACCTGACTCAATGTATTGAGCTCAGTATCCAACAATGCTCTCACCCTCCCTCTGTCGAGCCCCCTGATATACAAGCCAATAAATCTACTCTTTGAGCAATTTGGAGCTGAATTTTCTGTTACTTGAAACTGAAATCCATCTAGATAATCCATCTTCTTTAAGTCTAAACCTCTCATTCAAGATCTTAATTCATCCTGAAATTTTAGGTATCTTTTATTAGCTTCTTGACCTTGCCATTCTTTATCCTATTTTTTTAAGCTTTATGACCCTCCGATAGCTTAGTACCTATTAATTTGCCATTTAAAAAAAGATCATTTCTCTACTCTTGATCTATAGCAAACTGGCTTTCAGGAGCACCGAAGTGTGTGTATAACATGTATACCCCAGCTCTTGTTTGACAAAAAGACAGGAAGCTTTGTACAGTCACTCACTCTGAAAATCCAGCTGTCTGTAGGAGATACTGCTAATGTTCCATTTCTTTTTAAGTCCAGTTTATAGGAGCTCAAAGGAAGGAATCAATTTCTTCTTCTGTCTTATGTCTCAGAGTTCTTTCATATGCAACCAGTTAGGTCTTACAAAAAGCTGCCGAGGAGGGTTTGTTTGTTTGTTGACTTACTTACTTATCTTTTTATTACAGTTGAGACATCCAAAGCTTTTTCTTAGGGCCATTCATGCCTATCTAAGAGCTAAAGCCATCAGAGCCATACTTAACCCTAAATCTGTACTCCTGGTAACTTGTTAGGACTTTTGTAGTCCTGTTAGGTAGTGACCTTGGCAAGCAGCTGGTAGCCTTCACAGCTTCTGGCTTTGAGGGTTTGTGGCTTCAATCTTTCCAGATCCTCTTGGGAGGACAATGCCCAGATGCCTCCGATCATCAGGCCTGTAGTAAACACAAGATCACTGAATGAATAGCTGCTTCCCATCACTATTTCCCTGGTTTGATCCCCCTGCCATACTTGGGTGGTCTTTGTGGTCAATGTGTGGAAGGAATTATAGCCGTGGTTATAGCTTCCAATGTTGTAGATCTTTGAAATGTATTAGATTGTTCACACTTACCCACAGTCTTGTTTTGGTACTTTGTATATCTTTGTTTTTTCTCCCAAGTAATCCATCCCCACTCTTACTGGAAAGTGTCACAATGCCAAGGAAAACACATCGATAGTACTCTTTGACATGTCAAACTTGGGGTATGTGATGGCTATTCCTGGTTGTCAACTTGACTACATCTGGAATGAACTACAATTCAGACATAGAGAACACACCTGTGGCCCAGATCTTGAGGCTGGAAAACACAGGTTTCTGACCTGGATCTTGACATGGAGATCTTAAGGCATAGTGGCCATGAAAACCCTGACTAATGCAGGATATAAAGAACTACCCTGCTTTGTCTTAATACTTCTCAAAATTATATTTACAGGACAAGATCTTCATCAATCCCAGTTGATCCAACCCAAAAGTACAGTTCAATTCTTTAGAATTGGCACATGCAATAGGTCATTCTTGTTATTGATGTAACTATTTGTGGGAAGCTGGTAGAATTTGTGGTGTAGCTCAATTGGTAGAATGCTTGCCTAGCATGCATGTGGCCCTGGGTTCTTTGAGCAGTACTACATAAACTGGGAGTGGTGGTATATGTCTCTAATTGCAGCATTCAGAAAGGAAAGGCAGGGCAATAAAAGTTCAAGGTCATTCCTGACTGTATTGTTTGAGGCCAGCCTGGACTTCGAGACATCCTGCCTCAAGGAAAGACCTATCCAAGTTATCAAGTTATCATGGTTAACATAAGTTGGGGGGAAAGAGGGAAAGAAGTAGATACCCACATTTATTTGATGTTGCTTGTACGTCAGAATTTTCAGGCTTATGACTTAGTTTGCTCAGTGCAGTGATCGTGCAGTGCAGAGCAGTGGAGCACCGATTTCCCTGATTTTCATATTGACAAGTAGCATAATGATGCTCAGATAAATTGAGCTGTGCTTCTGCTTGTGAGTAAGTAGAGCCTAGAACCTGGTCGTGCACCAGTTTCTGCACATGCATTGAATCTGGAAAACAACTGCGAGTGTGCCATAGTTCTGTGAGAGGCCACAAATCTAAATTCAAAATGCCATTGGGGCCAGACACCTTCAAGTATGCAGGGGAGAAGCGGGCTTGCATATTTTGACTAGTGGAGGTGCTTGGTGTTCCTTCCTTGGCTTGTGGCATCATAGCTCAGAACCCAGTGTTTTTCTTCACAGAATGTTCCCTATGGATCCTGATGTCTACTTCTTTGTCTCCAAGAATATTCAGTAGATCAATATCAACTCTAATCTAGTAAGATCTCACAGTAGTTTCTTAGTTATAATTGATGAGTCTTACTATGGATTAGATAATATAGCCAGACTGGCTACTTCATGGGTTCTTCTTTCTTTTATCCTTCTCCATCCCCTTTTCACCCCCCACCCCAACATTAGATAGGAGAGAAAGGGGGATAGAGGGGAATGGAGCCAACATTATCATTAGACTATTAATGTTGATTAGGGAGTCAAGTTTCTCCAGGCAAATTTGATCCTCACTGTCAGGATATCTAATTTATTCTTGTTCTTCTTTCTCTGAGCATGACTATTTAACAAACTGAGACCAACATCAACCAACAACATCAATAGCCCACCACCACTACCGTTGCCACCTCTCTGAGCACCAACATTTATATATCCTCTGAAAAGTCCCCAGAATTCCAAACGTCACACAACTTCAGAAACTAGGTGTAGCTGGTAAAATCATGCCCCTCCTAGAGATAAACCATGGTCAGCTGCTGTGGGCTGAAGCAGCCCCAAATCTCATACTTGCGGTTAAAACAAAAACATATTCTTATAACATTTCTTTCTTTTTTAAAGAAGCCCAAAATTATCACTACAAGATAACATTCTAAGGTTTATGATAGACATTGACTTCCAGAGGATACTACACATTCCTCTACAGAAGACAGGGACATTTTGCATATGTCTATGTGGGGCCACATGGTTAAGTGGCACCAATTCCTCCTAATCATAATTTCAGAAATGGCCCTTGAGGATTCAAAGTACTGGTCTTTTTTCTTTTCTTTTTTTTTTTTTTTTCAGAGCTGGGACCGAACCCAGGGCCTTGTGCTCGCTAGGCAAGCGCTCTACCACTGAGCTAAATCCCCAACCCCCAAGTACTGGGCTTTGCACAGAGTCCTAAGACTTAAAATGGCTATGGGAAAGAGAGTGAAAGAAAATGGTAATTAATGTGGCTCTTGTTGCAGCTTTCCACCTTGCCAGTTTGGCAACACAGAAGTGAAAAAAAATTCCAATGAGCGCTTTCATCATGGGTAATAAAGCAGGAGAAATGTATCCTCCACACTGTGGTCCTTTGAAAGAAAATGGCTTTCCTTTAGGTTCACAGAAAGCGGCACTATGTGATGTGGCATTGTTGGAAGAAGTGTGCCACCAGGGGCAGGCTTTGAGATCTCGGGTGCTCAAGCCAGGCTGGTGACTCACTTCCTGCTTCCTGAGGATGCAGATGGAGAACTCTCAGTTTCTCCTCCAGCACTGTGTCTGCCTGTGTGCCACCATGCTTCCTGCCATGATGATAATGGACTAATCCTCTGAACTGTTACCCAGCCCCAATGAAATGGTTTTTCATAAGTATTGGATGGTCTTGGTTTTTATTTACAGCACTAACTTATTAAGACAGGTTAACTTTTCAAGGGAGCAGTGACAGAGACAACAATGGGGCAACGAGATGGAAGAGTTTCAGGAGTTCAGAGACAGAATAAGGTATCTAGTTGTTGTAGCGAGCAGCAGATTCTTGGGTGCTCTGAGGCATGTAAGAAGGGCATAAATAAAGACCAGGAATTACTTTTTTGGCTGTTTGCCTTTACCTGAAAACCAAGTTTAAATGTTTAAGTCTTACCGATGGATTTATAAATGTTATAAACACACTATATAGAAGTCAGTGAAATTTTCTGGCTATTCTGCTAAAGGTCTTCTCATTTTTTTGGTTCTTTTTTTTTTTTTCCGGAGCTGGGGACCGAACCCAGGGCCTTGCGCTTCCTAGGCAAGCGCTCTACCACTGAGCTAAATCCCCAACCCCAGGTCTTCTCATTTTTAAAGTATTGCCCTAATCAGGGAAGAAAACAATGATTCAAATACATGAAGGAGAGATCAAAGGAAGGTCAGAAATGGAGGAAGGGGCAAGGCATCTACCCACTACCTAATGACAAGCATGGGCCAGAAATCAGATAACAGGGAAATCAGATTTACAATGGTGAATTAAATCTAAATTTAAAAGTCGACCTTGGCTTCTCTGTGAGATGTGTTTTCTTTGGCCTCTCCACAAACTGGTCTTGGTACACTGCAGTCTTTTGCAGTTTTTCACCACAGAATGCCAAGGTCCTACAGTGGGGCATCCATTGTTAAAATGGGTGACAGTTTTCAGGCTAAAATAATGAACGCTTGCCAATGCTGCTGACATCTAGCACTCAGACGCCCCAGAAGTCTGGACTAGATGCATAGTTATGGAGGCTGGACAACAAGGGGAGAAATGGGATGCTGTTGACCATGGATGCAAAGTTTGTTAGATCAGTAAAGTAAGCTAGGGGATCTGCCCTGAAACACGGCTGTGTCAATAGTGCTGCGTTGTACATTCAAAAGAAGAGTAGATTCCATAAGTCTAATGAAAAGAAAGAATAGGTCATTGAGCTTATTGGATATGATGATGCTAATTAGCTTGATTTGACCACACCATCCTGTATCTATATGCCAACTTATACATTATTCCCCACGAAATATACAATTGTGACCTGTCAATCAAAATTAATACTATTGATATTTTTCAAGTCTTTAGTTACCTTAAAAAGCCCCTTTTAAAAGAGCAAATGAGGAAATACACACACACATCAAAAGACTTATGAGCTGAAAGAGAAAATGTATTCCCCCTTCTTTACCATTGCTTGCCAATAGAGAGAAAAGAATATTAATTAAAACTTTGATTTCATAATGAGAGGTCTCCCCTGTCCTCTGCTTTCACATCTATAACTCAGATCTGAATTTTTTTTCTCCCCTCAAGTTAGTGGAGGACTTTTCAGAGTCTTGAAAAGTCCTCAGTGTTTAGAAGTTGGCACTGAATTATGTTCGTTACAGGAAATTTTACACTTGAAAGATGGGGAAGTTTTTTCTTTTCTTTCTTACTCATTTTCAAACATAATCTTGGCAGAAGGTTTATGAAAAAGAGAAACAAAATGTCAGGAACACTTACAAAGGAACAGTACAACAGAGAGGCCAGGTGCCAGGAGCAGAATGAATGGCTATTGTCCTAGGGATGGTGGCCTCCGCTAGAGTGGTGTGCAGTGATACTGAGTGCCCTTCATGGACACAAAACCCATGTCTGCCAAGCTGAAGTGGGAAGGTAGCCTCTCCCCTTCTCTACTCGAACCTGGGAGGTACTCGCAGAGAAGTTGTTAGAGTAAGTGGGAGAGCAAAGGCCTAGCTTCCCAAATCGCCTTCTTCCCTGGGAAGCTTCATGGAAACCTAGTAAGAGTCTGTGTGGATGCTCTGGATCTGCCCATTCTAAGCATCCGCAGATGTTTTCTCTTGGCACAGATAATGAGGATCTAAGATTAAATGTTAACGTTTAATAATTAATACCGTTCAGGCTCTCAATCCCTTCTATTGAAAGTTGGCACTGTGGCACAACCAGTGGTGTGCTGGCATTCTGTAATACTCAATGTTCACATTCCCAGGCTCTTGTAATATCACATTTGAGATAAATACACTTTGAGCTCTTTTTGGGATGTCATAATCATATTTTTCAAAAACTGGACCAGATGTTGGAATCTGCTAATATATAGTTAGTGTCATATCTATACTTTATAAAGTTGTTGATATCTTTCAAAGAGACTAGTAATGTGCTCTCTTTAATATTTTCTGGAATCATTATCATTCTTATTGTTAGGTCAATTTGGGAATTGAATCCAGGGCTTTGTACATAGTAGGAGGTCTCTCTACCACTGTTCTATGTGCCTCTAGTTCCTCCGCCAAGGTAATTATAACTAAAATTTCCATCTATGAAATGTTAACATTTGGGGAATCTGAACAAGTCTTTATGTGAGTCTGACTTTTTCAGCTTCTCTGTAATTCTGAAATTAGGTCATGAAAAACACTCTTAAAATTTTACTATACGGGGGCTGGAGAGACGGCTCAGCGGTTAAGAGCACTGACTGCTCTTCCAGAGGTCCTGAGTTCAAATCCCAGCCACCACATGGTGGCTCACAACCATCTGTAATGGGATCTGATGCCCTCTTCTGGTGTGTCTGAAGACAGCTACAGTGTACTCACATGCATAAAATAAATAAATAAATCTTTAAAAAAAAATTTTACTATACATATCCAAACTTGTTTTATATGTTCTTTTAAAATATGCCAAGGACTGAGGATACAACTCGGCGGTCAAGTGTGCACACAAGACTCTTGGTTAAATCCCTGTCATTGTAAAACAACAACAACACTTGATATAGAACAAGAGAGCCCTCCATACCACCTACAGAAGCATTGACTAAAGGAAATCTGCCTCCAGACACAGAAGCAGAAAACAGGTAGGTTAAAGGCCCCTCCCACCTTCCACCCCCTCCCCATCACCACCACCTCAGGACCAGAGAGTATCAATTCTGTGTATTGTGTAGCTAACAAGGTCACAGGCTGTTCAGCTGCCGGAGCAAACCTGATTAAGACCGTGATAATCTTTTGAAAGACTGTAATTCATCTCCATTCGAGGGACATTACCTTAGCATTTCAGCCATCTCAGGGAGCAAGGTTAACAAATATTCAGTGATGAATTTTTGAAGGCCGTAGTCCAGTCTTGTTCTCTTTAGTCCCTTTAAAGGAATGTCAAAAGGCAACTGAATAAAAATGGCTGAATCTGTGCAGACTCACGCAATAGCTGCTGTCTGAGGAAGCAGTTTATGATTCAGACAGTCCCCACCTTTGCTTACGTAATTTCTGGTTTGCTTTAGATTGAAGACAAGCTGTTCCATTGCTCACACAGGAGAATTTGCCACAGATGCTTTAACTTACTCGAGATAAGAAACCCTGAGACAGTAGATCCTTGGAGAGGGGGCTTTACTTCTGCACTTCTGTGGTATCCCGATACTCTCATGAAGGGCCAGCATAATTGATCATCTCCCTAAATTCATCTGAGGTTAATGTGGATCTTAATAGCTACAAATGGCTTTGAAACTTATTTTTAAGAAAAGGGGGATAAAAGGAATTGAAATAATCAAACACCGTTTTGGAGCTAGGGGATCTGCTTATAAATAGGTCACTCGCTGAGTTCCCCCAGGAAATTGTTTGTTGTATACTTCTGTGTATGTGTGTGTGTGTGTGTGTGTGTGTGTGTGTGTGCGCGTGCATGTGTGTGTGTGTATATATGCATATACACACATATGGTATATAATGTGTACTCATGTGCACTCATCTCAAAGATGACAATCTATAGTCATGGGAAAATGGAGAATGCAGCACCAATTCACACTGAGTGCATGGAGAACTGAACTGGGGAAATATTCTCTGAATGGATGTACCTTCCACTGTTGTCATTGGTGCAAATCTTTGTTGAGTGATGTTGTGGAATCCTGCCTGGCCATTCATTCCATTGACTGAGTCTTCCTTCCTATGTTGGGACCAGTTTCTTTCTTTTTTTTTTTTTTCCGGAGCTGGGGACTGAACCCAGGGCCTTGTGCTTGCTAGGCAAGCGCTCTACCACTGAGCCAAATCCCCAACCCCGGGACCAGTTTCGTTAAGGTGGACTATTGCTATGATGTAAATAACCAATGGCTAAACAAAACAAAAAACCTCATGGCTTGGGGATTTAGCTCAGTGGTAGAGCGCTTGCCTAGGAAGCACAAGATCCTGGGTTCGGTCCCCAGCTCCGAAAGAAAAAAAAAAAGAAAAGAAAAACAAAAAACCTCAGTAACTCTTCTTTTCCAGCAGCATAAAGTGGGAATGGGATCAAGGAGGGGTTGCTAAAAGGCCTTGCCATTGTCTTTACAGTTAGAATGTCCAGAGCGACTAGCACATACTATATCATGTAATCTTTCCACACTTACATTGGGGAATATTAAAGAAAGAGTATGGTTAGCATAGGGTAAGAGAAATACAACTTAATTATTAATATAGAAACTATATCATGCATGCACCTTTCCTTTTTTGTTTTCTTTCTCCTTTTTTTTAAAAAGTAAAGCTATGTATGAAACCTACATAATTGTGATAAGATCTCGTAGCATAAGAAACCAGTATACTCTGGCTTGTTTGATGGTATGATATGGTGTTAAAGATGAAGTATGGCTAAGATAGGCATAGAAACATTAACAAATATTTAGACTCTTAGGCTGACAAATTTAAAGCTTGGATTTGCAAAATAATAAATGGTTAAATACTTAAAATGGTCATTCACAACGCAAGACAGTGTGATCAGTTATACAAGGCAAGCTTATAGTTCTGCGATGGTAGTAGTAGCGTTTTGCCAGTATTCATTCGACTTTACACTTTAGAAAGGTGAATTACTACGATGCAAATCATAGCTCAGTATACTTGACCTTTAGAAAAGATTGCAAGCTTGTCAATACATTCCTATGACTATATTATTTACAGATATTACCAGAAGCAAACATGTAAGTCCTTCTTGCGATGTTAAGTCGTGGACAGGTTGAATTATATCCCTAGCCTGCAGTAAGGAGAGGGAGTTCATCTCTTTTACTTAGTTGTTTTATTTTGTCAACTTGACGTTAGTGAGAGTCTTCTAACGAGAGGGAACCTCAAAAGAGAATATTGGCTTGCAGGCAACACTGTGGGGGTGTTTCTTGACTGATGGTTGATTAGGGGAATACTCAGATAATTATGAGTGATGCCATCCCTGGAAAGGTGGACTTGGGGGTAAATTAAAAAAGCAAACCAAGCAACCTGGGCAAGCCAGGGGTACAGGGCAATAAGCAGCATTTCTTGGTAGACTCTGCTTCAGTTCTCACCTTGAAGTCTTGTCCTGAGATCTTACCTTGGCTTTCTGAATAATGAGATTGGGAAATGATGCCAAATAAGTCCTTTTCCTTTTCCTTTCCCTTTCCCTTTTCCCTTTCCCTTCCCTTCCCTTCCTTTCCCTGTTTGCTTGGGCCATGGACTTTATCACAGCAGTGGAAAGCAAGCTAGAATTCTAAGTATACAGTCTTAGTGCTTAACTGAGTTTCAGGCACTCAGTGGGACTCATTTGTGCTTGTTGATATAGCTTGTTGATATAGCTTGTTGATGACGGTCTCTTATTATTCCATGGGGCATAAGCCAATGGAAGCATTCGAGCGAGATCTATTTCCTTTAGCCAAAGTTGTCATGCAAGGCCAGCTGCTTTATAGGACCCTACAAGTTTTTATGGGTATTGGTGTTATTGTCATAGATTGGCCAGTCTCAGAGAGTTTGGACATTTTAGATTCACTTTCATTTTGAAAGTACCAGAAGAGATTCCCTAGAAACCCAAATTCTTTTGCATAACAACCATGAAATAATGACCTTTACAAAGTACAAGGACACTTCAACTTCTGCTAGGAAAAACCAAGGAGCAAAGCCAGCCCTCCTGGAAAAGCTTGCTTGTTCAAGCATTCTTTTTTGTTGTGAAGTGGATAATTGCTTTGGGGATTCTTTTCTTTTTCATTCAAACATAATTTTGGAGTTAATTATATTGCAAAACAAGGCTCCAAAATAACAACAAATCTGGTGTGGTAGCACACACCTGGAGTTCCAGCACTCAGAAGGGGCAGACAGGTCGATCAGAAGTTCTGGCCATATAATGGAATTCAGGGCTAGCCAGCCTGGACTACAGGAGACCTGGTCTCATGAAACAGTGAAACAATAGCAATGACAACATCTTACCATACCGGAAACCATGCTTTGATAGAGTGAGAGGTATTGTCCCTGAGTATCCATGAGTATCCATGGGGTTCAGGACTCCCTCTCATTTCTTACCATTACAGAGATGGACAGGTGCTTTAGGCTCTTGTATAACAGGCTCTATCTAGTGTTTACATATAAACTATACCTAGCTTCCTGTATACTTTAAATCATCTCTAGATTATTAATAAAGTATAAATAAATCATCTCCTTGTCTAGGGAATAACGGCAAGAGAACAATTGTATGAATTTGGTAGGAAGTCCGTTTTGTCGCTTGTTTGTTTGGGATTTTGTGTGCAGTTGAAGGATTCCTTGTAGAACTAGCGGCTGCTGAGGCGCAAACCTCCTTTGAATCAGGGAAGTCCATTTACAATGTGTCACTTTCCTAGTTACTTCTATTATTAATTTTGAATTTATCTTGTTATACAAAACTCATTTGAGGAGATACTTCAGCCAACAGAAGATCATAAACATAATGGATGTTTTCCACTATTTATAGTTCAATATGCAAATGTAATAATGTTAGAACTCAGTCCTTAGACCATAATCACAAATAGGTTAAATTAGGCCATCATGTTTTCCAGGAAATTGGCTAAAGTTTGTTTTCATCTGTCAGTTATAATAAATATGTACAAGTACGAGGGAACACCACTGTCTTTTGTGATACTTAGCCAACTCAGAAATATTTTCATAAGTCTTAATTGCTCACCAAGTTTCTAAAATCATCCAATGTGACTTGAATAATTTTGATTTTTTTCCTCTGAAATATATGCCCTGATCTTTTTGTATAGTAGAAGTAAAAGCATTCTGATCTCTCTCTCTCTCTCTCTCTCTCTCTCTCTCTCTCTCTCTCTCTCTCTCTCTCTCAGAATGCTGATAGGGTTTTCCAGAGCCACAGTACTCACTAGTAATTTCTCCAGTGGGACAAATGTGGCCATTACATAAGCCAGAACAATTCCAACAAGCAGAAAAAATTATTGAAAGAACTACTTATTACATTTTTAGGATTGTGGCAAGTTAGTACTTAAATAGTCATTTATTTTAGAAATCAAAGTATGCAAACTTGTGATTAAATAAATCTTTATTAAAACAAGGAAAATACATCAACCCCCCCTACTTCCAGATTATTTCCTGTTACCTGTACTCTTGAGGTTATTTGAACATACTATATGATAAAAATATTAATTCCAATCGTTTACTCTATCATATCTTCCTACCTCCATGTTCAGAAGTTTCACCCTGGTAACCTGGAATTGATTATTGATAGGTCTCAGTTATTTTGGAATATCAGCAACACTACAACTCAGAAATGCCTATACCCATTCCCTAGTGACCCATCCTCCTCCAACAAGGTTCTAAAAGCATTTACAGGTCTATTTAACCCCTTTTTATGGAAAATAATTGGATTTTAAATTTTCTGAAATTATGTCTCTAATTCTGCTACAGTTTCAGTATAAAGTAGCCAGCAAATGCATTAGAGGCTTGACCTTGATACAAGCAATATTCAGAGGTGAGTTTTTAAAGGAGTGATCTGGTCATCTATCTGGCCCTGAGGATCCATAATTAAGAACATTATTGGGAAGTGGTGAAAATACTAACAGGGAAAGTTTGATTGGAGGAGTTAGGTCACCAGAAGTACTCCTTTGAAGAACAGATACATCTTATCTCCATCTCTGATTCCCCTCTCATCAGTCCCAAAAGGGATGCTGTGAGTTGACCAAGAAATGAGTCTCTAAAATTAAGAGCTATAATAAGTTCTTCTTCCCTTAAATTGTCACAGAGATGCAAACGGCACAAAACAGGAGCATATACTCATTGGATCAGTAGCAGTGTTTCCTCTGAGCACTGTGCTGAGGCAAATGGACCCTGCAGAGTTCCTCAAAGAAGTGGTCAGTGCTCACCAAGCTCTCATGGACTGGAGAGGTAGGGAATGCTGTGTCAGGAATCATGCCGCAACTGTGAGCTTCAAGGCTGTAAAACAGACAAACAAACAAACAAGGGAACTTTGCATTTCTGAGCATCAGTTTCCCTGAGTATGGAGTGAGGGGAAGAAAGCTGAGTCTCCAGGGCTCTTGGGAGGATTAGGATTCTGTGGTCGTCGTTATGTAGGACAGATATAGTTTCATTGAAGAAAAGAGATGAAGAACAGTTTTCCAAGAGGTAGGGTACCAAATGTAAATTTAAAAAGTCAAGTAGTCAATTAATTTAGTGCATGCGTGTGTGTATGTGTGTGTGTGTGTGTGTGTGTGTGTGTGTGTGTGTGTGTGTGTGTTAGTTAGCATGAGGAAGTCAGAGGAAAATTTGTGGAAATTGTCCTTGAGACAAAGTTTTTACTAAAATATTGTCTTTGTCTTTGCAAAAATTTATATTAACAGGGCAGACTGGATTACATCCTGCAACCCAGCCTGTGAGCCTTTGGTTTAGAAGTCCCAGTAGGTATTTATGACCTATTTTGCCAGGCTTTGATTTGATAAGGGCGAATTGAGGATTTATTGTGGCTCACAGTTTCAATTTGTGGGAGTCAGTCCTCCCACCTTGGGGAGGTGGGGTGCTAAGATTGAAGTCAGGTCATCAGCCTTGGTACCAAGCACCCTTATCCATTCAGCCGTCTCACCAGCCTGTCAAAATGTACATTCTAATTAGAGGTTTTAGAGTAACTTCATAGAAGCTGTAGCATTTCCTTTTGACCTATTACCCAACTGTCAAACCACTAGGACACTCAGTAATTACTTCCTACCCCTGCTCTGACACCTCGTGCAACTGGACAGAATCACGCAGGCATTTAAAACCCTGTTCTCTGAAAATCCTTTAACCAAATGATGTCTTTGGGTTGCACATTGCTGGGATAAAAATTCAAGGAGAAACAGGAAGTCATGTTAAAATACCTGCCTGGCAGGTTTTCAGCAAGACTGAAAGGAGGTGAAAAGTTTCCAAACATTAATTAAAATGTCCATTTCTACTTCTTTTCTAAACTGTTGAGAAAATAGGATGCATCAAGCTTATTTCTGATATTGCAAAATGTAAAAGTCTTTCATTTAACAATGCTATTAGGTCAGAAGTTATTGGCTCGTAATGACTTATGTGGCTTGAGAATGGAAGCAACATACTATTTTTCAGTGGAAAGAAGAAAGTTCACGTAGAAGCTGATTAAAATCCCCACAACCGTCATCAATGAAATCCTAAAGGGCAGAAGACAAGTGCTGCTGATGTTGGAAGCCTTTCGTATTGCAGACAAAGATGCAATTTTTAACAAATATCCACTCACATATATTCACAAACGCTGATCTTGTTGATAGTTTTATCTTTAAGCTTATACTCCCTTTCCTTTTGTTCTTTGTGTTCTGACACTATAATATTCTGATAATTGCTACCTATATTGTTAAGGTTGCTCCCCCTTCTGAGGATAGGGGAAATTAAATGATCCCCCAGAGAGAGACTTTGGAGACTAGATAGAGATCTGATGTTTTAAACTCCAGTCACCTTCATGCTCTTCATTTATCTGTGCTCATATGTGGTTTTCCTTCTTACTGAGTCAGAAACTGGCAGAGTGGGTCTTAAACGAAGGATACTCTTTGACCTCTGAACTGACTGCTCAGAGGTTGACTTGCGAACGAAAGTAATCCACTCTGCTCAGTTAATTTGAAAATTTCAGAAACAGAGGCATTATTTTAGTAAAACAGTGTCTCTCATTTGTATGTACTGGATTTGCACTGAAATTGTCTCCAAATTAGATCCAAGTGGGTGCCCTTGTTTTGCTTCGTTTGTGAACCCCGAAAGACCATCAAGGAGCCAATTCCGATGCCATCGCACTAGGGTTATTCATTTACAAGCCGGAGCTTGGGCTACGCCGCCATCTCTGGCGCAGCAGAATGGGAGGCTGAAGCCCCAAGCTCTCGGCCGGACAATGTTTTATAGAAAATGGTAAGCAATCGAGGGGGGTTCTAGCCTGGCACATATCTGACTGGGGGGCCACTATGGAGTTTTATTGACCTTTAACATAATTGACTGGTGCTGGGAGCCAAATCAGAAACTTAACTACCGTTTTCCTCCGGATTGGTGGTTGCTAGGAAGTGAAGTGTCAGGGGCAGGCTTGCAACCTGGAAGTGTTTTGAGTAACCCAGAAACTGGCGCTAGACAGTGACTGGTTGAGGAGTCTCCTAGAACTGGTGTTAGATGCCAGCTCGTTAGTTAATTCGAGTTCAGTCTTAGGTCAGGTTTTCTAAGAAGGAATCCGAACCCAAGATCTGGTCTCTTGCTATATATTTTCACTTTCTTGTAAGCCCCCCAAAAGCATCTGGCTTTGTTTGCCTTCGTCCCTGGATTGTTAACCATGTTTCAGGGATGTTCACAAAGCAGCTTGTGTGAGGAGAAGTTGAGACATCCTCAGCTGTAACATCATCCGGCTGTCTGTAAGAGAAAGCAACCTTGCAGCGCTCTAAGTCCTTAGTTTACTTCTTTGCATATTCAAATGAGCCTCATTCATCTTTACATATTCAAATGAGCCTCGTTCATCTTCCCTTGTATGCTTGGTCTTGTTCTTAGCGGTTCCTCTCCACAGGTTTCACGAGCACAGCACCCACCACGATGCCCAAGTACCCTCACTGTACAACTCCTAAGACTTGACTCATTTCCCATCCTCACTCACTATGTATATTTTTCCCTCTTTCTGTTTTTGACATAGGATCTCTGGCTGGAACTTGCAATGTAGACCAGGCTGGCTTCAAACTCAGAGATCCACCTGCATCTGCGTACCAAGTGCTGGGATTAAAGGCGCGTCCCCTGGTATCTGACTCCTTTTCCTTTAAAAAGAAAAAAAAAGTTGTGTGTGTGTTGTGTGTGCTGTGTGTATATGGGCATAAGTATGAGCCATTGTTGTTGGAAAAGCTCACCCCTAAGTCCACTTTCAGTTACTTAGGGACAGCAGGCCATGTCCTCATCAGTCTTGAAAATGCAACACACTTTTTCAGTCTCCATGAGTCTGGTGTTCTCTCTGTGTAGACACTCTTCTAAAGAGCCAGTAGCTTCTCATTTCCACCCTCTTTACCTTCCACCCTGGGTCAGAGTCAACCTCTAAGTACCCCTCTCGTCGAGTAATCCACTCACGTGAAACACCATGCAGGGTGTGCCTCTGCAGTGTTCCTTAGTCCCCATCTGCCAAGGAACTTTCTGCTGCTTAAATCATATCCATAGTGGGCTTGTGGAGACTGGAGGACAACTTTTAGAATTTGTTTACACATTTTACTGTTTGCCTGTGTGGAGGCAGACTCTTATCTCTGCAGCATACTCAAGGCTATCTGTCCCTTGACCTTCTAGGTCCTTGTTCTAGCTCTGCCCCCAAGTCTTGGTAGGAGTGCTGGAATTAGAGTGTCACAATATCCAGCCTTTAATGTGGATTCTTGGGACCACATCCGGGTTTCCAGACTTGGATGGCAGGTTCTGTGCCATCATCTTAGCCCCAGCCCCAGCCCCAGCCCCAGCCCCAGCCTTCTTTGGTCTCAATTCATGATTCCCCTGCTTCAGCCTCCCACGTACTGGAGTCATAGACCTAAGCCTCATGCCTGGTTCTGTACTGGCCTTCATCCGTAAAACAGTTTAAAATGGTTCCTATCTCGTAGGGTTGGTGCGGAAGCATAAATGAGTTAAGAGGTTCAGAAATGCGCCAGTTCATGGGAGGAGCGCAGTGCGTGGAGGAAGAGCCTTCATTAGCTCAGTGATTAGCTTGCATGAGAATCAGCTGGAAGCATGGCTAACACTCTGATTACTGGGCCCTGTCGCCCCCTAAGTTTCTGATTAAATAAGTCTAGATGTGGCCAAGTGCTGCTGCTGCCGCTGTTGCTAATTCTGGGATTGAGCGCGGCCTTCACTTAATGCTTTCAATGGCTGTGGCCTTGCTGGGAGAATGCTTTCTCATTTCTGTTTATAGATGATTGGTGTTGGCTGGGTGCAGCTCTCAGCCCGGGCAGAGCTGTCAAGAGTGGGAAGTCTGATTTCTCTTAACTCAAGCAGGCACAGAAGTTTCTGATTTATTTCTGGCTATAATCAATACCTCGAGGCAAGGGGGTGCTCTTAGCCAGCAGGAAGTCTAGAAGAGTAGAAAGACAGAAGCTTCTGTTCTAAATTCAGAAGCAATCTCTATTCCACTACAGGCATTCTCCGATATCCGGGGAGGTGGGGAGTGGGAGGGGACCGGTTCCAGGAACCGCCCCCATTTCTCTGGTGCCCACATCTGCTGATGTTCAAGTTCCTTCTACAAAACAGCAGTGTTTGTATACAATGCACACACATCCTCCCTGATACTTTAAATCACTTCTAAATTATTTAAATACCTTACACAATGCAAATACTGTATACACTGTTATCTCACTCCGTTGTATTTTGACAGAAAGAGTTCGGGCTTGTTCAACAGAGATGCGATTCTTCTTCTGAGTGTTTTCCATCTCTGCTGGCTTGAGTCTGTGCATGGCAAAGAAGGCAGCGCAGAGCTGAACACCGGCCTCCTGGACCCTTCAGTGCAACCCTCATGAAATGCTAAGAATTCGGGTAGAGAATGAAATGCTAATATTCAGTTAGAGACCCCACTTATTCTTGCATGGGAGGTGGATTTAATATAAATCATACTATATGCGTTAGAAGCAAGCAATTTTTTTTGGGGGGGTTCTCTTTATTGGACCAGGTTTGTGTTAAGTGAATGTGTTAAATGTTTAAATACCCAAAATTGTTTTCTGTCCTTTGTCCCTTTTGTAAATCATGCACTAATCCTAAAGTAGCATAGGAGAGGTAAAACTGTATTCTTTTCTTCCTTTCTTTCTTTCTTTCTCTCTTCTTCTTTCTTTCTTTCTTTTTTTTTCTTTCTTTTTTCCAATGCACGGTTTCTCTGCATAGTCCTTTCTGTCCTGGAATTCGCTTGTAGACTGGGCTGGCCTCGGACTCCCAGAGATCTGCCTGCTTCTGCCTCCTGTGTACTGGAATTAAAAGCATGCACCACCACACCCAGCTAAACCTCCCCCTTCAAGATAACTGGAAATTAACTGACAAATGGCAAACAATCAAGTAAAAGGAGACTTGCGGAATCGAGCACAAGGTCTTCACGGAACAGCTGTGAAAATCAAGCCATGCATGACAAAGGCTAACAAATCAACCCCTTAAAGTCTGAAAACTTGTTCAGAAAGGATGAAATGGTGCTTTGAGTTCCTGAAGGGAGTACATGGGGTGGGGTGGGGGGGTTGACTTGGAAATATATGCAGTCAAGTTTGTGTCTCAAGCGTTGTTTCTAGTCCTAAGAGGTTGCCCCTTCCAGGTAAGGAGACGGAACCGTCTTTACAAAGGTAAAGATATTCTCTCTGTTTTAGGCAGCAGAGAGAACACCAAGGTATACTTCCTGTTCCAGTAGCTTCTCAACTTCTTCTTTTTTTTTTTTTTTTTTGGTTCTTTTTTTCGGAGCTGGGGACCGAACCCAGGGCCTTGCGCTTCCTAGGTAAGCGCTCTACCACTGAGCTAAATCCCCAGCCCCGCTTCTCAACTTCTATCAGCTAAAAATAATCCTGCTGGATGGCATTTGTGGGACAATTCTCTGTTGCCTTCAACAAGTTTTGTTTTTTTGTTAAATTTTAAATCAGACACATTTCGGTGTGTTTGCAAGACCACCTGGGCATTTTGTTTCAAGGTGGGCTCTGATTCAGCAGGTCTGGATTGGAGACTTGACATCCCCAACTTCTAAGCCAGGATCATATCTGGGAATCTCTGGAAATCGTATTGGGGGAACTGGTTGTTAGATCCCACAGCTCAGAGATATTAACTCTGACACATTCTTACCTTCCAGGTAACCCTAAGCTTGGGTCAACTTTTGTGTATTTTTTTTTTTTTTTTGGAGCCCAGGATAAATAAGAGCTTTCTCTGACATGCACCAGTTTTCAATTCAAGTAAACATTATTCTCAGGAGAATAAAGTTCTGCACAGACTCTTGGAAATAAAGGGGGTCTTTTCTTGTTGAGCTCCTTAGCAAAAATCACAGAACAAACCTTTGGAAGTGAGAATGTGATGTCATCCACTAACATTTATGGAACGGTGTCTCTGCTTCAAGGACTGAGCGCACAGCTATTATTTCATTTAAATATTTAACTTAAGCTGTAATGGCTTTACTAAATACCATTTTTGAAGCCCAGGTTTAACAGCTTGTGATTCTTGGCTTTAAATACGGTGTGCCTAATTTCTAATGTACCAAATAATGTCAATTTCACTTCATCTCCCTCACTTTCCGCCTCCCCTCCAAGGAATGAGGGTTAGAAATGAACATCTTTGTTCATGAAAATGACTGCTTGAAGAAAAACAATTAAGATCTTACACATGGGAAGCAAAAGCGCATCTGATGAAAGTGAAGAGAAATTTGAATTATGATTTACTGCTTATGAAAATGACTTTGTTTATGAAATGGAGTTTGGCAATCGCGCTCAATGAATATAGTAATTTAAGCCAATTTTGCATTAAGAATGAGTCATAATAAGAATTCTCTATTGTGACATTGTGAGAGTTTAATGGCCATTTGTTTTACAGCAAGTTTCTGAAAGAATTGGTCAAGTACCAGAAGCTCAGTGATGACACATGGCTCACGAGGAATTGCTTTGAACGAAAACACTCCTTTTTGTTTTTGAAACAAATTTGTGTAAACACGAGATCTATTCCAGTATCTGTAAGTCACACTCTTTGACCAGAAACTTCAAAGGGCCAGCTATGCCTTTTAGGTCATTCTTTTTTTTTTTTTTTTTTTTTTTCCGGAGCTGGGGACCGAACCCAGGGCCTTGCGCTCGCTAGGCAAGCGCTCTACCGCTGAGCTAAATCCCCAACCCTAGGTCATTCTTTAACTAAGTTAAATCACTTCCTGTGTACTTATTGCGTGTGTGCATGGATGCACAGGTGTGTGCACACGTCAGAAGACAGCTTCTAGGAGTCACTTCTGGAAGTCAGGGCTTGGGGCTCGATGATAGGCACCTTTACCCGCTACCCCACCGTCAGTCTCATTTCTAAGCTGTATCCGTGTGTCTTCTAGGGCAGCAGAGTTAGACAGTGCGTTATTGCTGCATCTTGAGCTCCATGTTTTTCTTAAGCCAACAGTGAGATGTGGGTTGGTTCAGGATTTGTAGCTCTTCAGTCCAGTCATAAAAATATGAGCTTTTTCTTTCTGTGAGTCCTTCTTTAATGATGTGGAGTTGTCTAAATGTTTCTCGTAGATCCTCCTCAGAGTTTTACTGCAGTTCTTCCAATAAATGGAAGACCTTCATCTCAAACAATCAGAAATCCACATTGATTTACAAATGTTACTGCTATTGTAATTGTCCTGGCCTAGTTTCAAGAAATGTTATCTATGACCCGAATCACAAAAAATCAATGAACACACAAACTGATGTTGCCCATTTTCAGGAAAGAGTAAGATGGCAGTCAATTTTTCAATTGTAAGGCGTGTGTCTTCATTTGATTAAATAGTTCTAGAGTTGCGTTTCCGGATTAAAAAAGCAATCAGCTGGGGAAGGGCACTCATTCATTTCTGAGTTTGTCACTCTTCTGACTCGGCTGCCTAACTTGTTTTACGTAGATAAACATGCATCATCTCTAGGGCTTGATCCAAATCACACAGGACTGGATGTTCACACAGTTTTGTAGGCTCTGTTAAAAAAAAGATACATTTATTTATTTATTTATTTATTTATTTATTTATTTATTTATTTATTTTTACTCTTCTAAGACTTACAAAGAGAGATGGCCAAAGAAGCTTGGCGTTGGGGATACTCTGTAGTTGAGATGTAGATGATGAGTCTGATGGACTCTGATGGTAAATCCACCTCTGGACATAGCAAAACAGGGGCAGGAAGCTCAAGTAACCCACACGCTCATCTGAGTCTGACTGACTTGCGTGTGGCTTATGGAATTCATTTTGTTGTATGGAGCAAGCCCCGTGCTGTGGAAAGCTTTCAACTCCTCCGGATGTGCTGGTAAAAGGTCTTTCCTCAGCACTCAGCAGAGAATCTTGTGGACTCATCCACCACACGGTCAATTCGATGCTTCCCAAAGCACTACCACAGCAATCTGATTCCTTGAGTAATCATTCCTAGGGTTTTCCAAAACAGCATCCAAAATAAGTTTTAAAACAGTTATCTTGCTGTTTAATCTATTAGCCAAGATGAAGATTTTTTTTAAAAAAACCGAATTGTTCACATTTATGAATAATTAAGCAATAATACAGGTAAGCATATACACAAGCAAATTCATAGCAAGAAAAAAAATCAATCAAACAAACACACAAAAAAGCAAGGGATGGGGGAAATCCAAAGGCCTTATAGGACGCTCCACAAAGGAAAAAAAACCCCGAGGTCCTTTAGGATGTTCCACAGCATGGAGAAGGTGTGGGTGTGCAGTTTCAGCAGCAGACACCATCTCAGTAGAGAGAAGACATCCCTAAGAAAGCGAAGAGAAGATTTCCACCTTCAGAGTAGGTTCTCAGGAAGGGCCACACAGGGAGGCTCAGTCAGAGCAGCAGGTGAAGGCTACAGCATTAAAAGCAAGGTCTTCAGCATCAAAATCAAACTGTGGTCTCTAGACTGGGCAGTCTCACCCAGAACCCATTAGATAAGCAAATTATCAGGCTCCACCTTGCCCTCCCACCTGAGGCGCAGGCTGTTTCCAGAAACCAATACTAACGCTCCTGGTCTCAATTAACCTAAACCATGCATTTCCCGAAAGAATGGGAAGGCAGGTTAAGATTAAGAAGGGAACTCTAAGTTAGCTAGGACGGCTAGAAAATAAACGGGAAGCTGGGAAGTCTGTCTGTGTAGCACAGTGTCTTAATCGGCGTGGCCTATATAAATTATAACATTGGCTGCTGCATTCTAAAGCTGCTCATGATTAGACATTTGGCATCTTCATTTTTATGCTACGGCCTATTAATTTGCACCAATATGCCATGGTGAGCCCACCTTAAATTGTTTAATAATCAACTTAATGCTTTCATTTTATCGTAGTGAAAGCTAATTTAATGATTATTAGTTAGTAATAGTCAGAGGAAAACCCCAACTTTCAGTTACAGGAAATCCAATGCAAACCCAGCCACGTTATGAACACCCATCAGATATAAGGAGAGTCCTTCCGTGTGAATGGATGTGGCTGTTTGTAGAAAGTTGTCAGTGGGAGTACCCTTTCTCAGACATCATTTCAAACAAATCCACCAGCTTGCAGTGGAGTTAGTTAACAGAGAGGAAGGGACCCAAAGGAGGGGGCAGTGAAGGAGAAAAGAGTGGCTCTTGTGAAGGATGAGTGACGGAGCGGGAAGACAAAGTGATGAGGAGAGACAGAAGGAAGAAATACGCAGCTGGGAAGTATAAAAAACACACCTCAAAAGTCGGACAGCGGAGAGGTTAGCGCTGCCACTGGGCTGCCCGGCTCAGTAGGTAATGAGTGTCACCCAGCAGGTCCTGCTACGATCTGCTCTGTGCCTCTGGGCACAAGCTGACTGTAATACCACTGGACGGCTGCCCTGTAAGTGTTTTCTTAAGTCTGAAATCTTGGCACTTTTTACATGCCCATCCATAAGAAACCTGCAGAGTGAGAAACACACAGCAACATGGACTTGTGGAACCCCGTGTGTGAAGCGAGAGTGTTTACATAAGTCTTACACAATTTGACAATAACGCAATTTGACAGAAGAGACAGGTTTGATGAAATGTCTGAGCCTTTTTTCCCCCCCCCTTTTTGGCATTATTGTTGAGTGGGTAGAACAGAACCATGGGAAAGCCGAGAGCTGGCTCCGGTTCCTGGCTCTGTGGCTGAAATCCTGTGATTCAGGGCAAGAGACATGGCTTCAGCCCGAAATTATTACGGAACCGACTGGGGGAAGAGTGGTGCGAGGGTTTGCAGGAGCTCCAGTCTTCTGGGGTTTCAGACAGCAGCCAAGCCACACGCGCCTCAGCCAGTCTCCTCAGGTCAGGTTGTAAAAAGAGAGCTTTTGATGCCCAAACCTTAAATGGTGTTAGTGTTGGAGCCATGCTGGGCAGCTGGACAAGGAAGTAGGACAGAGGTTTGGGAGAATGTGATAAGAAAGGGCGGTGCTCCCTTTGGAAATCCGTCAGACTGTGGAATCAGTGCCTGAATGCATTAGGCAAGCTTCAAGGGCCTGGAGCCAGGAAAGAGGTTCAGAATTAGAAGGGACACGAGAGTTCTATCATCAGCAGAGGTAGTGGGGGTAAGCTCTGACAGAGGGTCAGGGTCAAGGGTGCAGAGGACAAAATGGCAGTCATCACCGACAGCTTCCCAGTGCTCTTGGTGGGCCACTTACACAGCCAGCGATGTCACTGTCTTCTTACAGGATGCACAAAGGCACTGGTGAAACAAGACTCTCTGGTTACAGAGGAGGGAACCGAGACACGGAAGTTAAGAAGATATCCCCAGGCCACGGCTCAAAAACTGAACATGATGCCACACCATGGACATTTTGCAGGAATGGAAGCAGAAAGGGATGGGTAGTGTTATGCTTTAGATGAAAAAAAGTGCAGGTGTTGGCTTATGGGTAACCACTGCAACCAGAACCGTTCCTCCCTGCATCCTTCCCGGCATCACAAAATGTAGACGGCTACAGGAGTTGCCATAACTTTCATTCTGGAGAAACACAGTTTCACTCTCTATTTCCCTGCTCTAGGGAGAGTAGAACCTGGGTGTTCCTCCAGGGGCTAAAGGCATAGGACAACTGGCTTTGATCCCTGAATGGGACGTTGGCTTGGGTAACATTATAGAATGACAGACATAAATAAACTCTGTTTTATTTACAGAAAACAAAGAGGAAAGTAATTATTAATATACGTGAACCAAGTAGTCTTCCAAATTTGGTAAAATCAACAAGTTGAAGCTATTTATTACAAAATGTAGATACCAACATTATCACACTTGCTCTTCTCTCTCTCTCTCTCTCTCTCTCTCTCTCTCTGACACACACACACACTCACACACACACACACACCACACACACACACACAGAGAGAGAGAGAGAGAGAGAGAGAGAGAGAGAAACACACATCCTAAAAGTCTAAGATTAAATTTGAAAAACCTCATTTCAATAATGTAATGTTCTTTTAGTTAAACTTTATTTAAATGTATAGAATGTATTCTTAAGTGTGTATGTGTGTGCCCACTTGTATTTTGTGCACCTTGCACATGTGTGCTGCCTATAGAAGCCAGAAGAGGACATTGGGTCCCTTGGGGCTAGAGTTATTATAGTCAGTTATGAGCCACCAAGTGGATGCTGGGAATCCACTCTGATTTCGAATCCATCCCTCTGACTCTGTCAAGCTCTATTTTAAGAAGAACAAGGTGGTGGTTAATCTTGAGGACTAGCACTTCAGTGTACAGATGAATGTCTTTCTTCTTCCAGAAAGCTTACTACCTGAGATGAATTGATGAATTGGTGCCCTAATTTTCTTCTCAACTGTGTCAGTTGGAAAACCTTAAGGCTTTTAAAAATAAATCTTAATTTCTCCTTAAATTTTCTTTAACTGGGTTAAATTTTCTTTAACCACACCTTGAAGAGTGAACTTTAAAAACAGTGCTTCTAATTTTGGATTTGGTCCTGAAGCAGCATAAACACCATAGTGTAAGCTTTGCAAACCACAGTTCTCAGCTGCTCGGTGCTTAGACTTGATAATCGCATCCTTAGTGCCCTCGTTTCACAGATGAGGAAACTGGAAAGTAATCCAGTCTCATAGGATAGAAATCTGGGAAGCCAGAGACAAAGCTATATTTTATATTGCCCAACACTCTCGCTCTGTTCTTTTTAGTTGTGGGAAGTTTTCCTGACTATTCCTGGAGTTTTCCCCCCTTGTGTACAAAATGAACACCCACATTCAGCTTTCTTCCAAAAAAAAAAAAAAATAACAGGAAGCAGAAGAGTTGAAAACAAGGATTCAAAGAGGTATTTGTGCACAGTTGCTCTTAGCAACAAGATTTCCCAAAGTCAAAAAAGAGAAGCAACTCAAGTACTTATAGATACACAGTGAACAAACAAAGTAGGGTGGGCACACACTGTGGGACGTTCAGCTTTTAAAAGAAAGGGCTTTCTAATGCACACCACAACACACATGAACCTTGAAGGCAAACCTAGTTCAATAAATCAATCAGGAGAGGATAAATACCAGCCATGTGATTCCACTTACAGACTAGTCCGCCTCACAGAGACAGGAAGTAAAAGTGTAGCCTGGGGAGAAGGCAGGGGCGCCAAGTCCAAGTTGCTATTTAGCGAGTAGAGAAGGTGAAGACTGTCTAGTGGTTTGGAGGTAGGTGGCGGTGCTGGGTGATAGTTAAAGAGGACACATTTGTTAATTTTGCTCACTTCTTCAATAAAAACAGCATGTAAAAATAACTTAGGAAAAGAAGGGTTTATTTCTGTCACAGTCTGAAGACCTAGAGCATCATGGTAGGGAAGGAGGATGGACGGACAGACAGACAGACACACAGACACACTTGCTTGTTCATACCTGCTCAGACCAGGAAACAGCGGTAAATTTTTACAAGCAACTTTTCCCCTTGGTATTCACTCCAGGACTCTACCTGACCTACTTTCAAGCCTGGGTTTTCCTTCATTGATTAAGCCACTCTCGAGATGCCCTCCTAGTGCTACATCTAGGCAATTCCAAACCCCCTTAACTTGACAACCAAGATTGGCCGGTGAAGATGGTAAATTGTATGCTATGTTTATTTTACCACTGCGCTGTTCTGTTTTGGTTTTGAACATGGGGGGAAAAAATCTGTTTTCCCTGAAGGTTTGAAGACTAATTGTCTCATTGTTCTTTTTTTCTTTTTGTATGTGAGTATGCTGTCTTCAGACACAGCATCAGATCTCATTACAGATAATTGTGGGCTACTATGTGGTTGCTGCGAATTGAACTCAGAACCTCTGGAAGAGCAGTCAGTGTTCTCTTACACGGAGCTATCTCTTCAGGCCCCTTCCTATGCTTTATAGCAGGCTTTCACGGAAACGATGGTTTTAGCATATGAGGTAACCTAAAGGTAGAACACACTCTTGCTCCATCCTGTAATTTTACATTTCAGATTTATCAATCTACTTGATAAAAAAGCAGAAGTCAGTAGAGTATTTACTTACTTCAGAGGACTGATGATGTGAGAGATAAGAACACAAGATCTTATCGGATCGAGAAGCATTCTCTAAATCCATTTTGGACAAAGACCGTTAAGATGCCTGTTAACGTCCCCAGCTCCGAAAAAAAGAACCAAAAAAAAAAAAAAAAAAAAAGATGCCTGTTAACAATGACTCAAAGCAAAGAACGGTGAACCCTGGTGCTTACAGTGGAGAATAAGCATTTTGGAATCCTAGCAGGAAGACTGGAGTCTAAACTCTCAAACTTAAAACTGTATTCTGCTGAGAGAATCATTTTTTATGATATGCTTACTGCCTTGGCCTATCAATCTATAAGCATGGGTGATTCATTTTTATACAAAAAAAGCAGTAAAAGCTATTAAACCAGTATTTCTATTTATGTTAAAAACTGGATAACTTCTGTCTGGAGTTACTGAGAGGATCACTGTGAATATCAATAAGTTGTCATTTTTATTTTGGGTGGAATAACTTATAGACATTTTCTTTCTTTTTAAATTAAAACAGTTATTTTATTTATGCATATTAGTGTTTCATTTGCACATTTGTCTGTGTGCTATGTGTGTGCCTGGTGCCTGTGGAGGCCAGAATTAGGTATCAGATCCTTTGGAGTTGGGGTTACAGAGAGTTGTGAGTGGCTTTGTGGGTACTGGAAACAAATCTGTGTCCTCTGGAAGAGCAGTCAGTGTTTTTAACTTCTGAGTCATTCCTCCTACCTCTGAAATTTTTCTAATGATTAACAATATTTTGAGAAATTTCATATTAATCAAATGTTTAGATTTTCACAATTTGGTTTTATATGTTAAGACTCCATCAACTCTTTCCACAAACGTTAAGAACGTATGACCGGGGGTTGGAGAGATGGCTCAGCGGTTAAGAGCACTGCTCTTCCAAAAGTCCTGAGTTCAATTCCCAGCAACCACATGGTGGCTTACAGCCATCTGTAACGGGATCTGATGCCCTCTTCTGGTGTGTCTAAAGATAGCTACAGTGTACTCATATAAATAAAGTAAATTAAAAAAAAAAAGAACTTATGACCTATCTAAAAGTCTTATCTTGGGCTTAAACAATTTTTAACTGTTGCTGGCCCTGGAGATAATCTGTGTGTTTTTTGGAAGAAGGGGTTGTTCCTCACTCATAAACATTATCCTCAAAAGTGACGACAAACTGCTAATTCCAGGATTGTTGTCCTTGTTAATGTGGGAGTTGGGAATTGCCTGATTGTCAGATGTCAAACCATGTTTGATATCTAAATAACCCCTATAATACCCTTATAAAGAAGGTCTGTACTGGACAGAGTAGTGGAGGCCCTGACAAGATAGGAGAAATATGTTACTGGGTTATCTTTGTTAGAACTCTTTTTTTTTAAATCATAAGATCTGGGCAAAACAGAAGGTTAAATAAAACGAACAATGGTACTATAGGGATAAACAAGGAACAAAACAATTTAAAACAGTAGAAACCACCTTTCAACTCTCTTTCATCTTTTACAGGACCCTTGTCCTCACCCCATTAGATTGCTTCAGGCAGCTGTCTGTTTTTCAGGTTCATCTGTGTCTACCTTGTGCTTCTTTACAGACATGGATACTTGTGTCTGCATTGGTCGACTGTTGCCAAGCATGTGTCTTTATGTTCACGTCATTTTCAAATAGGCATTGATGACCTTAGTTGGAGAATTGAGTGCAGATTTTTAAAAAGCAACTTCTAGAATTTGTCAATGATAGTCCTTCTTTACCCTTCTGCACTCAGGGAGATAGAAGATGGTGCTGACGGCTTGCCTGCCTTTTCATTTCTACTTTTCGGCCTCTTTGCTCTAAAAACTCTACAGCCTCTACAATCTTTTGCAACTGGAAGTAACCCAGGACACTTAGGATCACTATTATAGAACTGAAAAGTGCTAGTAGAGATTGTTGACACATTGGAAAGTGTCTCAACTTGTTACTCCCTCTGCTCCCAGTCTTTCCCTTTTCCTCCCTCAAGATTGAACTATGGAGTGGCCATCTTGGAGTCCCAAGGAGATGAACCCACCTAAAGGCCACACACAGCAGAGAGATAAAAAGCCTACCCAGTTCTTGGGAGGCATAGCAGTCACTCTAGTCAGCTTACCCCTAGACTCCTTGTTATAACTATGATAATAGATTAATAATAGCCTAAAGTTGTTTAAAACTTCTCTTCTTGGCTTCCCATTCATAGGAATGTTTGAAAGCAGAAATTTCAGAAGCAAAGAAACACTAGAGCCTGTAATGAATGGTATATCCCTGGGCTAACTTGCTTAATTATGAGGATGTTTAGTTAATATACAAATTATGAAGCTTGAAATAATTGGCTCTGATCACCATCCTCATTATTCTCATTAAAGAGATTTTTATTCAGTATTCATTTGCACAAGGAAATCTGCTCAGCTGTTTACCTGGTGAATGGCTTTCTACGCAGGGAAGGTTCTCCCAGGCTGGGAGATCATTGAGGAAATGAATGAGTTTTCTCCAAGCTGCTACTAAATATTGGAGTTATTTGCATCAGTATCATAACAAATTCTCCAAATAAGAAGTTATTTATGAAGATTCAGTATTATTTAATATCCATGTAAAACAAACTTAAAGCTGTCACCTCATTACATCTTTTATAGTAATGTCATTTTTACTCTAAGTCCTGTGTAATTTCTTGAGGGAGGATAGAAAATGACACAGTTGTGGTTAGCAAGCTGGGGAATTTCTTCTCACTGTGGGCAAGCCCATGGGTGGTTCTCATTGTAGGTATCATCTGTTCCATTTGTTGAAACAGAAAAAAGAGACTGACAGCAGCTTTGTACACAAAGAACAGAGCCCCTTCGTGTATACCCACAGCACCTGGGCAGCTGCAGGAGTTCACGTCTATTTAGTCTCAGTGAGTATAGCATTGAGGGAGTTGACTGTCCACTCTTTGCAATGTATCCCTGTCTCAAGGACAAGGGCTTGAAGCCTTTTCTGTATTTATCAGAAGAAGCATATAGTAAAAGATTATTATTATTATTGTTATTATTATTATTATTATTAGTAGTAGTAGTAGTAGTAGTAGTAGTAGTTGTAACTTTTTCTTTTTTGCTGAAATTTCAAGCATTAAGCCACAGAACTGATAGTGATGACATGAGTTGTCTCTGTTTGCATAGTTTCTGGAATCTGTGTTCAGGCTCACTGGAGGGAGAGAGATGTGATTGCTCTCATGGCCTTCTGCTTGGCATTCCTTGTCCCCAGCCTTTTTCTTTTGCTGACTTACTCATTTAATTTTGGGCACCATTTTTCATTAGTTTGTGTAAATGTTGACTGATCAATACATCTGGGGCATTATATAAATCTGTCTTTGTTCTTAGTCTGCATTAGTTCAGATTAGTTTCCTTGTAAACAGCACTGAACTCTCAGATAACAGTTGTATAAATGATAAAAAATTGTTTATTTCTTCATTAAGTAAACTAGCCACAGAGGTCAGAAATAAAGGACTAGCAGGAATCTTTCGAGTTTCCTGATTTTTCTGATCCACTGTCTCTAAGAGAGGGTCTTTGTTTTCATGTTCGAAGTCCGAGGCGAAAAGGGGAGCTCATTTCCAGCCTTGTAAGGAACTGTTCAGTAAATACTACAAACAATTTGGTTCTGTGTCATTAACCAGATCTTCACATGGTCACATCTAACTTCAAGAGAGGCTGAAAAATACAGTCCCGTGTCTGGGCTCCTGGACCAGACTCTAGACAAGAAGAGAGTGACTATGGGGCCCAAATTAACTGTCCCTGCTGTCATTTGCAAAGAACTGTAAAAGAGGGTATAGCTACTTGTGAATGTGCTGGTTTCTGACATATGGGCTATAACTTTTGTCCCATTTAGCACCTGAAATGCTTTCTCCTCTTCCTGGAGGCTATATGGGAGCCAGATGGTGGCTAGTTATCAGCCACAGGGGTTTATAATTTCTCTCCTGCTTTGCTTGTTTGTTTGTTTTTTGTTTTTGATTCTATGGACAAAGGACAGGCTCCTGTTTACCTTATTTTGCTTCTAGACTCCATTTTTTGCAGTGAAATGGCTTTCCAGTAGGACTTGCCTGGCTTTCCTTGTTTATTGTTGAAGAATAGGGTGTGTTTCAAGTGTAAAGCCCACCTTAGGACAAAAACCAATTGCCTGATCATACCACATGTTAAAGAACTTTGATTTCCATTTGGAGATAGAATTTTAAAAGTCTCACAGCTGTGAAAGCAGTTAGAAAAAAATCAAAAAGTTCTTCTCAAACCTTCTGCTTCTGTAAACAATGTTACTTCAGGGCTTATCATGGCAGTGATTGGGCACTGGACCCTGTTTTGTGTTACTTGGAACAATGCTATCCTTTTGTACTCTACCCAAGAACGAGAATAACAAAAGATTGTCATGATGCCCAAGAACTCATTAGTGAGAAGTCATAAAAGCTTAACCATTAGATAATTTTAGTTGTAACTTCTTGAGGTCTCCTAACAGGAGATTTTTTTTAATATATTTGAAATATTTATTAGCAGAAGTTCCATTCGTAGGAAGGCTTTGGGCACAGATTACGATGTGATTTTCAAAATAAAAACAGTATCTACCTATCATATGAAAAAAAGGAGATCCTTTGCTCTGATTTACGTTTCAGGAGAATTGTGGCAGCATAATTTGTTTACCTTGGACATTTAGATGAAATAACACCACAATGGTCAGAGTGGATTTGTTGTCTCCAATGATTGTAAGTCCTTCTGCTCCACTGTAAAGACCACAGAATACTGAAGACAGCACAGTACCACAGAATAGAGAGATGTTAGCAACTGCTCAGTGATTCCCATATGACTCTTCTTTAATTCAACTCAATTTAGCACACTGCAATAAATCAATGGAATTCAATTTAATTAAACCCTGATCAATTATATGGTGGAAGCATAAGGAGAAGCTGCTTCTACTGGGGAAAGTATATATGGATGCTCACAAGAGAGGCGCGTGAGTCACACTGTTTAAATGCCAAGGTGCTTGACATGAGACGCAGTTAAACCTGCATCCTAGTGTTTGCCTGACTTTAATTGGATTTGCAGAAGGTGTTCCCGAAACACCCTCAGGAGATGATGCCTGGCACCTACACATCATCCTCCACGAAGGTGAAATCTGAGATGATTATTTACAGGGAAAAAAGTATGACATCAAAACTTTATCTGTGCACTTCAAATATGAGATATAAATTAATGTTTCTGTCATTGGGGAGGGAATTTTCTTTCCTCCTCCTCCTCCTCCTCCTCCCTTCTTTTCTTTTTCTTCTTGTATCTCATGTTTTTCTGTATCCCTGGAGTAATTTATAATGACTGTATTATTTAATCTATTATAAAACTACAAGCACAGCGAATGACATTTGGCCTTTGATGAATCTGGGCATTGAATTAACAATGTCTTAGAAGTTGTTCATGGCTCCTTCTTAATGTTTTACCTTGTTCATTTTTTCCCTCTTTATTCAATTTTCTTTGAAAACTAAAAAGTCCCATTAAGTATAATGGATGTAATAAAATTTGGGGTTTAGTCCCAAAGTAAGAAGAGTTGAATTTATTATGATTTTTAGACAAAATGTCACCCTGGGCCACTGGATTCCCTCAAGACTGCTGACGTGAGGTACCTGCAACTTGTCCCTTGCTTGGGATTTTGGGATGATGACACTTGGTATGGCCTTGAAAAATTTTTTCAGTCTTGTTCATTTCAGTGGTTACTTTGGGTGGAGAGAGTGACTTAAGGAAACCTTTCTGTTGTGATAGAAAGAATATCGCAAGGGCTCAGCGAGGGGGAGTGGGGAATGAAGGCAGGCTTTCTGACTGTTGATGCTATTGCGGGATAAAGAAGCAGGGTGGCAGTAGCTTTGAGTTGGTGAGAGTTGCTAAGTAGCTCTCTTAGCCTCAGGTGACATATCTGCAAATAACAGGGTTGGGATTGTCTCTCAGGAAAAAAAAATGCTATGAGGATAAATTGAGGCAATGGATGAAAGTGTTTTTGCATAATACTGAGCTCAAAAGAGGCAGCAGCAGAGGTCAGCTAAAGACGATTGTTAATTACAACTTTTCATTCAATAGCAGTGGAGTCCTTTGCATGTGTTGTGTATATCTGTGTGTGTCTTCTGTATGTGCCTATGCTCTTGTATGCATGTGTGGGGCAGTCAACACTGAATGCCTTCCTCTACTACAATTTTATTTTACATTTTCCAAATAAGTGCTTCCCTTAAACTTGAGGCTCACAAATTGTGCCAGACTGACTGGCCAGCAATTCCCAGGGATCTTCCTGTCTCCCATCTCCCCATGGATTACAGGCCTCTACCACTACTCCTTATTTGTAACTGCTAGGGATCTGAACATAGGTTCTAATGCTCGTTCAGTAAACACTTTACCAACTGAGCTATCTCCCCATGCCCTACGAGAGATCATTAAGGTCAATATTTTCCTTGGCCCCCTCTCATCTGCTTTAATATTTTCCTGTTGAAAACTATGAACATACCAGATAAAAAATGTTGTGGTGGGTAGAGACAAGGGACAAAAGAATTTTACACATGCTGAGTTCCAAGTAGAGAGTCAGTGGATGTCAGCTAAGGACACTAAACTAAGACACTAACTATTGTACAATAGTTCAAAAACTGGTTTAAAAGTGCATATTAACTTGCTTATATTTTTCGGATAACAGAGTCAACCTGGGTCCGGGTCTCAGACATCAAGTGTTGAGAGGAAACATCACAGAGACACAGCTAATGAAGGAATACCAGTTCCTCAACAATCCTCCTCCCACAGGCTGTATGTTTCATGTAGCTAGTTACACCTTTTCCTGAGCCTGTTTACTGTGCAGGTTGTAATTGCTCTCAAAATTATAAAATATAATTAACATTTATTCAGCCAATAAAGAATCAAGTTGAAAATGAACTGGTTTCGATGAAAACTAAGTTAAAAGTGTTAGAAATACATGACGGCACAGCTCTGTTATAAAGAAATTTGACCAAGTACAGAGGATTCAACTATGAATATTGGAAGAGAATCTCCTCGACATCTAGAAGGGTTTTTGTTCTCAGACGCGAGGTGGAGTTTGAGTGTAATTTCATAGATGGTATTCTGGCTGAGCTGTAGCTCAGTGGTAGAGCACTTGCCTAGGTTAGGCAAGGCTATCAGTCCTATCCTCAGCACTTCAAAGAAAAGAGTCAGTGTAGAAGTCCATGATTTTAGCTCTACATAGCACCACCACCACCCTCCCCACGAAGGGAAAATAACTCTACAAACCCATGGAATAACTATGCTGCATTTGGGGGTGATTTTCTGACCTGAGTTTTAAAACAACCTGAGGCTTCACTGACAGGGCTTGGCTTCCCATTTCCGGGCCTTAAAGTCTTCAGTCCGGCATCGCTCTTGTCCTTGATCCCACTTCAAGACTTGGGAAATGTTGGTACTTTTAAATTTGATTCTGCTTGTATTTCAGGTAGTATTTACCTAGTGGAATTGAATAAGCCACCAGTTTTACTGTCTATGGTTTGGCACACTTAAGTTTGTCCTGTTTCTGGAATTCCCAGATGTCGTTCTCTCTGCTTAACCTTTTTGCAGAGGGTCAGCTCCGCTAAAGCTGAGCATTTAGTTCTCACGAATACGGATGTGAATGGAGATGAATGTGCGCGTTTTCACATGCATGACTGTGAATGGAGAAAACCATGTGTGTTTGTTACTTTTTGTCACTGTGACCAAAATATCTGAAAGAAACAAGGAAGGCAAACACTATTTTGGCTCCCGATTTGGTCCCTGGTCATTTGTCCCAGTCTGCTGAGGCAGGTGTCATGGGCTTGGGAGAACTGCTCACTTTCTGGCCAATGGAAACCATAAAGGAGAAGGCAGGCACACCATTGACACTTTTTGGCTGTCTCCATTTTGTCCTGTGCAGGTCACTAACCCCTGAAACAGTGCCAGACACTTTCATGCTGGTTTCCTTTCTTAGTTAATCCTCTCTGGAATCCACTCCACAGACACACCCAGAGGTGTGCCTCATCCTTTCCTAAGCACTCCTAACTCCAATCGAGTTGACAACTAGGATTAACTATCACAATAGTCAACACGCAAATATGTCCTGTGACAGGAGATAATAAACATCCTTGGGAAAGGATAAAGCTCCGAAAAATAAGATAAAAATAAATAAATCAATAAAGAGACCAGAGTGCACGGAGAGTAACTTGTTAGGAAGAGTGGTTTAGACAAAGTGACGTTTCAGTGTAGTCTACACTGAGAAATGGGCACTCCAGACCTCTGAGCAAGAGCTCTCTAGAAAGTATCCCATAGACTGGGAAGCTTGAAGGGAGGTCAGCCTTTGTCTCTGGAGGACAGGCTGAGAGATGAGTGTGGCTGAGGTTCAGAAGTGAGAGCAGGGGCTAGAACTTTGACAGCGCAAGGGACTTTATAGTCTTTCACCAGAATATTTGGAAGTGCCAGCGAAGTCGGTGTATGTATGTATGTATGTATGTATGTATGTATGTATGTATACACACACAACCCATATATAGATATATAGATATAGATGTAGATATAGATATAGATATAGACATAGATATAGATATTCCAGGCTGACCTTGAACTTCTGACCTTCCCATCTCTACCTCTTTAGTGCTGGGATAACAGCCATGCATCACCATACCTGGTTTATGAACAACAGGGGTTTGAACCCAGTTCCCTGTGCATATATTAAGAAAGCATAATGCCAACTGAGCTAACTCCATCCTGAGTCCACTTTGCTTGCATTTTGAACTCCTTCTTCCTTTTGTGTAGAGATTAGCTAGCAGGGAAATCAGGATAGGAATCAAAATGTTTACTTATTTTTTTTAACATAAATTTTAAGTGGCACATGGTTGATATCTCTTACTCTTCCCCTACAAGTAAATATTAATAACGTAAGGGCAAGGTTCATGTTTACTTTGTAGTCACTTTTTTCCCAAAGCACCTACCCGCTGGGCACATGAGAGTGGTTAGTAAATATCTGTTTATGACAGGAAACAGAGGTACACCATTGTGAGGGGTTTGAGTCTGTGTGTGAAGGGAGCGGGTGTCAGGAAACTGTTGTGTGGAGGAAAAGGAGAGGTTGAGAGCCCTTACCACTCACTGAGGATCTGGACTGAGTGTCTGGCTCCTGGTGGATACAAGTTTTGCACTATGACTGGTTCCTGGTAGATGTGAGACTTGCACCAGGCCTTGGATTCAGCCTGAAATAAATCGGAAGCTAGTTTGATATTTTTCCAGTGACTGTAAAAATGCCAGTGCTGGATGGGAACTCTCTGTGTCTGGCATCCTTTAAACTTGGGCTGTCCCAGTGTTTTTGGCAGGGTGTGACTCTGGGGGCTTCCCTAATTTCAACACTGCAAGCTCTTGGGGAAAAGAGAGCTGAGGTATTAAAGGAAAGGGTTCTTCAGCATAAGAAACAGATGTAGTAGCCTTTGCTCTGGCTTCTTCCTGTGGGTCATTTTCCTGTTAACACAGAGTTTGTGGACATTCTCATTTCTGATAAGAACAAAATAAAATGTTGCTTACAGACCTATTTCCTCTCCTCGCCTCCAGATCCCCAAGTTTTGCTTATCATGAAACCTTGCAGCTGCTTCTCGATTGGTCTCACGTGGTGCGTATTGCTGGGGCTCTGTGTGTTGCTACCAGCATAGTGGAAGCGTCAGCTCTGTCCTCCCAAGGGTAGCTCCAGTCACAGCATTGTTACCATCCCTCCTGCTACCACTGCTGTGATCCTCGTGGTTGTGTGCTTGATGCTTATAGAAGCAATTTGCATCATGCTGTGCTATGGGGAAGCCTCTTACATATGCATTATTTAATAGTAACCCCCACCCCATGCTGGAGTCCAGCAGCCTCCAGCACAGGTTACCTGAGCAGACACACATGTCATGCTCAGAAGTAAAGATGCACTCCTGGTCCAAAGACCTGTGTGCAGGGAGGAGAGAGAGGGGAAACTGTGATCAGGATGTAATATATGAGAGAAGAATAAAGAATGAAATAAAACAAAATAAAATAAAAACGAGGGAAAGCCCTGTATGATCTGAGCTCTTCGTTAGAAAAGACTTTTGTATAGTAGTTAATTAAGAGCACAAACATAAGAATGAAAACATCCCCATCTGGTCCTTGGAAGGCTCCCTTCCCCAGTGTAGGAGAATGCTAGGGCGTTGAGGTGGGAGTGGGTGGGCAGAAGTGGGAGCATCCTCATAGAAGCAGGGAGCACGGGGAGGGAGTTTGGGGGGGAAGGGGGATAACATTTGAAATGTAAATACATAAAAGATCCAAGAAAAATAAAATTAAAAAAAGAAAAATCCCCATTGTTCTCCGAATCCACTATGCCCATAGAAGTCCAAGCGCTTAACGTGTGTGGATTGATCATCAGAACTATGGGCTCAGAAAAATGGCAAGCCATGCTTTCTTCCAGCCTCTTTATAGCTCATGTTTAGTCTCGAGAAAGCTCGGACAGCTTTGGCAAAATGGTGACTTAAGTGGATTTTAGGAATATGTTCATGCTGCCTTCTCGTTGCACACGTAACCCGGCTTCACCACTCACGGACCAAGAGGTTAATGGGATCTGACTGAAAATTGACTGCACTATGCTGTCTAAGTTACACGTGAAATCGGCCACACTACCTCACCCAGGCACGGTGCTCAGGCTGAGTGAAACATTCTCTGATAATTAAGAGGATTAAGGTGGTGATGATGGCGAAGCTAGGCATATCAGGTCAGCGGACATCATTAACCGGAATTGGAGAAAATCTCAGAAATTTCAGGACAAAAAGAAAATTCTAAACTAGATAAATAAAAGACTCACTGGAGATATGTATAAAACACGGAATTTGTTGCACCATAGTTAATGACTTGAGTCCTGCCCAGTACCCCTGAGGCCACTAGCATCAACTGTAATTATCTTTGAATTTCTCTCCAGCTCCTGCTGCGTGTGGTGCGACTGTACTGACTTCGGTGCTTTCTATTGCTCAAAATCCTGGCTTATTTAGAGCTTGTTAATGGCATCATCTAGTTTTTAATTGGTCAGCTGTCAAAAAGTTCGAAAATATGAATAATCTCTCCCTGAGCAAAATCGGAACCTCTTCGGATCCAACCTGAATTTACCGTGCAAAGGAGACAGAAGCCGTCCAATGAATGGGAGGCACCCGGGCCTCGACAACTCAAAGGCATCCATCCTCCGTCTACCCAGTTCTTCATCATCGGGGTGATCAGCCTGTCACTGTCCATATGCTGCCTGAGGCAAAGGGTTAGTGCTGCTGAGGGTGACATACCCCGCAGCTGCAGCTGTGGCCGTTATCGGTGAGTCACATTGCATTTGTGCTTTGTCTTGGGTAGATGGATGGAAGGGACAACAGGCCACCATTAAGCCTCTTGGTGAGACTTGCTGAATACAGCGATGAAAATCTGACCAGCGTGGCCATTAAAATCTGAGCTGTTACAATCTTCCATCTGTGCACCCTTGACTGCATCCTTCTGTTTCCCAAGTCTTCATGCATAGAACTACTCATGGGGTTATGTTCCACATAAGTCTTCCCTTTCTCTGGGTGAGGCAGACGTTGCTGAAGCTTAAGGACAGAGAAAGAGAAAGGCATTATAAAACGTATGTAACAAAAGCTACCAAAGAAAAGGACTTAGGGGGATTTCATTTAAATGATAATATAATAAAGAGAAACACAAGAAGACGAGAAACATGAAAAAGAATACCAAACAGCCAGGAACAAAACTGGCAGAGCAATTCACACCAGGCAGAAAGTGGAAAAACATGAGGAGGTCAAGCTCAATAGGCTGACTCCTCCCATGAGGCCCAGCAATTCAGGCTTTAGGTTTATTCCCAACGGAACTAGATACGTGGTGAGACAGGGATTGACTCTACACAGGCAATAAGGACAAGGGACCCTGGTAAATCACAAGCCAGTTATGTAGCCTAGAAACTAGAAAGAGAAGTGATGTCATTAGCAGTCTACGAAACATCTAAAAGGGGTTGGGGGAGAGTGGACAAACATGACCACTCCCCTGATTGGAGAATGAATACATGATCACCTCTCTTGTTGAGTCAAGGTGAATAGCAAAGGGTGTGCAAGTCACTCACTGGGTCAGCCAGTGATATGTTGGCCTCCATTGGATTCCCATCCTAAGACTTACAAAGGCCAGTGGCAGGAAACGAACCAGAATCCCTTGTCTTGGGACAATTTTCCCTCAGGAGCTTTTCCTGAATAAAAATAACATCCTCTATACTTGCTTACTTACCCACCTTTCTTATTCATATTGATCCTGAGACAATAAACTGAGAAGCCAGTGACTCAGGGTGACTTTGGTGACATTTGATTATCTGATACCTTAAGCTCCCTCAGTTAAGCTCACTAGAACCAAGCGATTCTCCATCATTCTAAGAAAAAAACCCACCTCAGTGTCCAGGAAAGAACTGCATGGGGATGGAGAGATGGCCTACTCATTGAGTGCACACTGTTTTTCCCACATTAGGTGGCTCACAAATGTTCTGTGTTCCCATGTCCCGGCCTCTGGACAGCTCTACCCTGCTCCTTAAACACACATGTACACTTTAAAATAAATATATTTTGTTGTGATGTTTTGGAGACAGGGTTTCTCTGTATAGTTTTATAGACCAATCTGGTCTTGAATTCAGAGATCTGCCTGCTTCTGCCTCTTAAGTGCTGGGGCTAAAGGCGTGTGACACTACACCCAGCTTAACCGTGCATTTCAAATATAAAATGTGATGCCTGGAACCCGTTCTGACAGAGCTGCTACATAGAAGTACTATATTATTCCCGTGAGCTTTTCCAGATCTTCAATATGGATGGGTCCATCACTGTGTCTGAGACATAGGCCCGTGGTAAAGGAAAAGGGAAACTCAGAAGTACAGGCAAGGATATTGGAGGCAGAAGATGTAGGAGAAAAAGCAACAGGAAGGCCTCTCAGTTTTAAAAGGTTCGGGGAGCTGGAAGATCAGCTCACTAATCAAAGTATCATTTGCTCTTTCAGAGGACCTAGGTTTGGCTCCCAACAGGATGTCTGGGAAACTTCAGTTCCAGGGCATCCGACACTCTCTTCTGACCTCAGAGGGCCCTGGGTACATACATTTTCCACATTCATACATTTATGCAAAACCTCTATACACATAACACATCTAAAATAATTTAAAACAAAAAAGCTTGAGATGTAATTAAGGAGATAGAGTGCTGCCTTATGTCCCAGCATGACCTAAAGCCAGGGGAGGAGACACATGCTCTTTCTGTCAGCACTGGGGAGGTGGGGCAGAAGATCACAAGTTCAAGGTCATCCTCAGCGGAGTGCTAAGTTCTCTGCCAGTTTCCAGGGTATGAGAGCAAGGCAGTGTGTGGGGGTGGGAGGGCAGGGAACAAAATGGCTCAGGGAACAGGTACAGAATTCAGGCAACCCAACTCAGTGTCTATTGGTGTAGAAACTTACTGGGAGATCTTGAAATGGTACTAGCAACACAGGCAGCTCTTCCCAACAGATCTGTAACTCACACAGAGTCTGTACCAGTCCCTGTGAGGGGACTATCTTACTATCTTACTGTCGTACTATCGATTTTATTGTCTTCTTTGCTACCTTTCTCTTTTCCTTCAAAACTTTAGCATTGTGTGATTTTTAAATGACATGTCCCCTCTAAACCTAACATCTTAATAAAGTCATTTCTCTTTGCTTCAGAGTTTATTCCATCTAAATTCCCATGTTTGGGCATGGTTCAGCGTGCAAAAACACGTCTACCAAGCCTGAGGACCTGAGCTCAATGCCTTGGATCTGCATGGTTGAAGGAGAAGAACCAAGTCCTCTAAGTTGCCTCGTGACCTCTGCATAGTTTTTGAGACAGTATCTCTCGCTGGTTTTGAACTTTCCAAATGAGCTAGGTGACTGGGCAACCAGACCCAAAGGTTTACCTAGCTTTGACTCCCTTGTATACCACCCAGAAAGGCTTTTTTAAAAATGTGGAGTTTGGGGACTGCACTCTGATTAAAATAAGACAAATTAGAATAAATAAACAAAAACTCAATAATTTTCTCCAAGTGTTCAAATAACTCAATGACAATAAGAAAAAGATATCTTAGAGTGGAATGAAAATGAAATTAATTCTCAATATTTTCTAAGTAAAATATCTTTTTAACTCTTATATCACACAACCCATGTGTGCTGTGCTACCGATCACAATAAGTTGTGCATAAAAAACAAGGGCTTAGTAATTGCCCTTCTATGTACATACACCAAGGCATTGAAAGCAGAGATGCAAACAGCCCGGTGTCCTCCGGCAATCCTAAAACCGCTCTTCATGATAACTGAGTGAAAACGGGACAAACTCCCACGAGCCGATGAGGAGATAACACACCGTGGGAGGATAGCCAACCTCAGAGAAGAAATGGAGTTTCAGTACAGGCTACAACACAGCTCAATCTCGGTAACAACGAGCTAAGTGAAAGGGAGGCACAGAACGACTAACCAACATCGATTTCATTTCTATGTGGGCCTACTTTGGAGTCTGTAGAGACAGGAAGTAGAACAGAGATGAGTGGCACCTAGAGGGACGGGTTCACAGGGAGTGTTTACCTGGTGTTTAGGCTACACACGTTACAGATATGTGAAGATAAACATATCCATATCTAGTTTTTATGGAATCATGGGAAAGTTGTCCCCACTGGGTCTTCTTATAGCTTTGCTACAGTAAAGAAAGCATGCTGTTCCGTTCCTAGGTCTCTCTGTCTCTGTGTCTCTCTCTCTCTCTCTCTCTCTCTCTCTCTGTCTCTGTCTCTCTCTCTCTCTCTCTGTCTGTCTCTTTCTCTTTCTCTTTCTCTCTCTCTCTGTCTCTTTCTCTCCCCTAGACCAAAGATCAGGTCCATATGGTGTCTTGATAACCCCATCACTGTGAAGTGTCTGAGCTGTTCTAGGCAGCGCCATATTTCCTTCCAGCGGGGGTAGTGGGGTGGTTGGGGGTGGGGATACATTGCTCAGCCATTCCAATGTTTTTTCTGTTTTCCTTTCCACATAACATAAAGTTTGATTGACTCACATGAAATTGTACAAGTTATTAAAAATCAAGAAGCTACGACCATCAGGCAGAGGCAAGATTTCCTGGTCACCCCCGCCCCAGCCGCCATTCTCCGGTATTACTTTCCTTTGAAAGATGAGGTTCCCTTATAATAAAAATGAAATGTAACTCTCTCAACCCTGCTTTTAAAGAAACGATTTCTGGCTATGGCTAAAGAGGCTACACATAACCACAAAATAGCAGCAGCTCAGAAACTTCAGAAGGGGGAAGGGTAGAGGCCAAACTTTTCCTTACAAGGCGCCCCTTCCCCAACCATGAGCACTGACCCACAGTTGCCGTTATCTCGCGTGTACAGACAGAACTGCTCTGAACGTTGTTGCAGTCAAGGATCTAAGGCTTCTCAGCATGGTAGACTTTTAATATTTTAAATTTGCTTTTAATTTTTACCGTGATGATTTTTTTATTATTACCATCCTAGCATTTTGTTGTTGTTGGTTTATTGTTTCTGGGTGGAATCCTTTGAAGTGAAGTGAAATTGTAGTCATCAGACACCCTTTAATCTTTCCCTTTCTCTCCTGCTCACTCTGGCAGCTTCTCTTTTCTTTCCATCATGCCCAAAGCCAGATAACACTTTCCTGCTGAGAAAATTTTAAAGCCACCACCCAGCTCTAGCAAATGAGGGCTGTCATGGTTTGGGGATGAGAAAATCTACTGCAGCTCTCCCAGATCTAGAGTTGATAGCGGGTAATTGACAGCCGGAAGGACTTGGTCTCCTGGCAGAGTCAGAAGGAGGGTGAGCCCTGTGGGCTTCATTTGGGCAGAGATAAAACAGGTTTTCATTTGGTACTCACAGAGAGAGCATAATTAACCTTTTAGAAGTTTAAGGATGATCAAATTGTTATTCATTTTGCAAATGAGAAGAGAGAGCTTTCTTTCCTGCCAACAAAATGCCAGCGCAGATTTCAAGGTCACTGGATGATCTCTTTGAGGAAAAGAAAGACACACAGACACACAGACACACAGACACACACACACACACAGAGAGAGAGAGAGAGAGAGAGAGAGAGAGAGAGAGAGAGAAAGAGAGAGATCACATTAAAGCACTCAGGGATGGAACAGAACAAATGGTTTCTTTTCCTTTGCTCCACACTAACAATCAGTGCTAATGCTTAGCACACATCTACTTGGGCATTCTGAAGAACAATGGCACTAACCTGTCAGAAAACGAGTATAAGCCTCCAAGCGGCACTGGCAATGTGTTGGTATGTTGATGTTTTTTTATAGGTTAGAAGGTAGGGCATTTTTTGATATAAACACATTTGTATGATGGCCGGTATAACATTGCTACCATTCGAGAACTCGGCCTTGCCAACGGCAAAGGGCCAGGGCTTTAAATGTTTGTTTGTTTGTTTGTTTTGTTTTGTTAGCTGTTAAGTCAGTGCTGGGCAGGACTAGATGAGGCTCTCTTGAGATGGCTGTGGGCTATGCAATGGTTGTTAGGTGAACGACCTTGCTTTGTAGCTGTGTTCTTTCCCATATCACATACACTTCATCTACTGAACTCAGTATGGGGAAGAAACGTTCAATGGCTATTTCCATTAAAAGGAAGGAAGGAAGGAGGAAAGAAAGAAAGAAAGAAAGAAAGAGAAAGAAAGAAAGAGAAATGCACTCACAAAACACATACATGCACTATAAAATCTATGATAATTTAAAAAAAACTGTACTAAAATACGAAGAATTATTATATGTGATGTCACAGAGCTGTATCGGCATTATTTATGTTTTGACTCATTTGTCTCAGTATTCTATGCATTCCTTTATCAGTTTATCCTTCCACCCACATATGCATCCACCCATCTATCTTTCTTCTGTATCAGCGTTTTCTCTGAGTCCTAGTGAGCACGGGGTATGATATGTCCACATCTCCATCTCTATAGGATTATTATATTATTGTAGTTATAAATCACTTAAGAATAAATGTGGACGTATTTACTTTCTATTGGCTGGGTGTGTATGTCCTAAGCTACTGATACCCACTCAGAACAGCAATAACCACGAGACAATGAAAAGACTGAAATTCAAACAGTCCACGGTAAACTTTCATTCCTATTTTACCAATGCTCCACAATCATGCACTTCGGAGCAAATGTACTGCGGTTAAGAGAGAATTCGAAATTATATTTGATTTTTACTCTTTATGAAAACTAATGGATAAGATTCTCAACCTTAACGTTTGTCTTTCACAATATGTTTTCAAGAGATTGTGCCCTTCATTCTATAGCGACTTCCTCAGTTTGACATTTGATTATAACATGATTCAAGATGCATGTTCTCCCCGCTCAATCACACAAGGTTGGTAGTGTTTGTGTCCTTGTCACTGTGTGAAACTAGGGTCCTTGAGCTAGGGAGGGTGGAGAGCTACACAGGTAAGCTCTTGGCTGCTCCCTTATATTTAATGAGTGCATTTTAAGAGACACCTTTTATTGTATTGTTATCTTTGGCCTCAGATGAGCATTCAGAAGCACATTGTAGACAACACCGATGTCTTTCCCTTTCTACTTTTTTTTTTTTTAATTTTTTCCAATGCTGGGGCCATTGAGCTCGGGGTCCCACACTTGGTAAGCCAGTATTCTACCCCGGAGCAACATTCCTGCATTCAGGATTCCTTACATAGTTAAAATTAAAAAGAAATCTTGACCAAACTAAACATAGCAGAGTTATAGCTTTCCCACACTGTGTATCGTTCAGTCCTGGGCAGAATCAAGCAGAGCCTTTCTCCTCTACCAGCCTATCCAAAATGGAATTATTTCCTGACAAAGCAAGCAAGGAATAGTCTTCACACATAGGCTGACTGTGAGAGAAGATGACTGGCAGGCAAAGAAATGTTAAAGGGGATAAGGAACGAAATAGAAATAAGGAAATTGAATAGCAAGAACTCCGGATGGCAGTTTACAGGGCCTCAGTATGGCGCAGCTTGGATTTCCCTTTCCAGCCTTCACCAGCTCCTCCAGCGTTAGTTCCCTCCCCCGCAGTTATTTCCCACTTCCGCCTATTGTTGTCCTTCTTAGCAGGAGGTGGTGTCTTCCTGCAGGAAACACGCTTAATTAATTTGAGACAGAGTTTATTATCGGCTTCCTTAAATTGTCTAGTCATGCCATTACCAAGAATATGTTAAAAAGTCAGTATTATCCCAGATAGACTGAGAGATGACAAACCAGGGAAAATAAAGCCAGACTGCTTGCTAGCTATAGGCTTCAGCCACGAAACGAACCCAGTGCTCAGGGAAAACATAACTCTCCTTGGCACCAAGACAGGAGGGAAATTCTCCAGCATGGAGAAGACACTTTGCCACGAAATAAATCGTGCTCCTGACCACATCCTTCCAGGAAAGTAGTAAATGTACGACGGGGCTGATTCCTTGTCACTGTGGTCCATTGCCTCATGCCAAGGACAAAAGGAGCCAGCCAGTTAGTGACAACTCTTTTGAACAGTCTTGTTTATTCCAAGGTTAACTTGGAGGATACTGAAGGCATTATTTTCAAATGTGCTCTTAATCTCCTCAAGTCGTGTCCTCAGTTCTGTCAGATGGGAATGACAGAGCTTCCTCCCTGATGGCAGGCAGGGCTGAATGAGGTGAACCCACTGAAACCACACAGCAGTGCTGGAAGAAGAGGAGAGCAGGTGGGAGTTGTTCGCTTTTCATTTTCAGGGAGAAATTATAATTGAATGTTTAATCAAAGCTCCAAATAGATCATGTTCACAATAATTTACTTGCGAAAATTTTTAAGCAGTTTTGCTAGGCTGCCACCTTGGCACATCACTGCAAAACTGCCTGGCTTTGTATAATTCCTCTCTCTCTCTCTCTCTCTCTCTCTCTCTCTCTCTCGTGTGTGTGTGTGTGTGTGTGTGTGTGTGTGTGTGTGTGTGTGGTCTTTCTACTAAACTAAGCAAAGGAAGACGTAAAATTCATACCTGGGAACCATAGTGAGTTTTCCACTTAGGGTTAACTCTAACCCGGTTAACTGTTGGCACTGGTAATAGAAAACAGACTTCCTGAGCAGCTGCCAAAGGCTGGGCTATGAAAGCCCAGAACCATCTGGGAACTTGCTAGAAATGCTCACCCTTGGTGCTCCCCTAGATCTTCCCAGCCAGGAGCTCTGGAGTGGAGACTCTATACTCAGTGTCACTGCAGGTGACTGGTCCTTTCTAGCATTTGAAAGCCACTGCTCTGTTCCAACTGAGTAACAAGGTCAATCATCAGCAATTGTCCCTTTTGACAAAACGTCTTGTGTTCATGGAAAGAAAGGAGGCCACCATACCTACTGGGTCACACCATTTTAAATTAAGAAAAAAATGAGATCACCCTATTTGCATCTCTAATATATCTTAGTTTCAACATTAGACTTGGCCAATAGTATCCCTCCCTGGACTGCTTTTAATATCAGTTTGGCTTAATACTGGTTTCAATTTGCAAGATGGAAGAAAACTACAAATGGTTCTTCGAAAGCACCCTCCATTATCGTCAGCCAATAGTGCTCAACCCCTTCCTTTTGTCTGCTGCCCAGAGTAAAGAATAAAAATTCAAACAAGAATATTCATGTTCGCCTGGCTGGCTCATTGGGTATACTTAAAACTTCTTCTTTATTCTTGAAAATTTCAGTCATGCATACAATGACATATGATCTTATCTACTCCTACTTTCTTCTTTAAATTTTCCCCTTGTTCTCCCAACATATCATCCTCCCAACCTAATGACATACATACATAAATGCATACATATACACATGCTAAATTAAGTATGTACACTTATATTTATATATTCTGCTAAGTCTATGTGATGTCCCTATTGCACGGATGTGGAAGCATCCACACAAGCAAAAGAAACCTGCCAGTGGCAAATAGCTTTAATAATGAACAGTTCTCCCATCCTCAGCAGGTATCCACTGCCAATAAGGTTTAGTGTTGGGTAGACCCTGGAAATCATCTACTACATGTAGGTTGGATTTGGGCTGGCTTGATCTTCTCTAGATATCATACAGGTAACCATAGCTGCTATGAGTTCATGTTTAAATTAGCCATGCCATATCCAGAGAACAGCATTTCAAAGCACTCCTGCCTATCTGTTGCCTCTTACATTCTTTCTGCCTTTTCTCCTACCATGTTTCCTGAGCTCTGATGGCAGAAAGGCTAATAACGATTTCCCAGCCATAACAAATACTCTGTCCCTTATTTTCGCCCATTGACTAGCTCATCGGGTACACTTAAAAAAGATGGACATTGGCTCATAATCTTGCATGAAGTAGCAAGAAGCAGAGAACTGTAGGGAGCCATGAAAGTCTTGAGTGAACGTTTGACACGGGCAAAAGCCCCCAATGCCTCAGACCCATGGGAGTGGCTTCACTGGGGGAGGATCAAATGAAATTAGCAAAGCCTTCTTCTGGTCTGAGTGTGAAGGTTGACAGTGTGTGCAAACAATAGCATCCACAGCTCCCTAGTTCTGGGTGACTCCAACCCAAGACTCTTCCTCCATAGCAGTGACTCTCAACTTTCCTCATGCTGAGACCCTTGGATACAGTTCTACATATTATGCTGACCCCCAACCATACCGTTATTTTCGTTGTTACTTCACAACTGTAATTTTGCTTCTGTTATAAATTGTATTGTAAGGTTCTGATATGCAGGTTATCTAACAGGTGAACCCTGTATAAAGGCCATTTGGCTCTCAAAGGGGTTGAGACAAGTTGAGAGCTATTGCTCCACAGAGAATCTTCTACAATGCTTTATAAGCCCTTCTTCCTCTGCTGTATATACGAAATGTGAGGAGGTTCTGTTACTGCTTACTTGGTACAGCTTCAGCAGAGAGAGCATAGCCCACCTGACCTCAGCTTTTCTGTGTGTGTTTCAGTTTTCTACAGCCCCAGTCAGAATGAGGTTTCTAGACTCAAGTATAGCCGGACAGGGCAGAGAAATACAAATTCTTTTCAGTTAGCCATCAATGTCCAATAGTAAATTTTAGGACAAACAGATTACTTTTAATTTTAAATTTGCCTCATTTAGTCAAATGTCATATCCATTTCAAGAAGGAAGAGTGAACTCGCTAGTATTTTCTGGCTTGCAGCAAGCTTTTAGGGCTTTCCATTTTGAAAAACTTAGTTTTTACAATATGAAAATTATAGCCGGAGTGACATTTAAACCTTTGCTTTTCATAGCATTTCACACTTACACCATTTTAAAAGACAGCTATTAACATTTACAAAAATCTTTCAGAAACCAAATGTTCTAACATGCAGAATTCCAATTATACTGTGTAAGAGGGTTATCAACCATTCTTCTACAAGAATCCTTTGAAGTGTCTGGTATTAAACCAAGAGCTAAAATGTCAGTTGCACATAGACAATAAATTAGGGTTTATAAAATCTTGTAAGATTTATTTAATATTACAATTTTGACCTTTAGGTTGCCTTTACCATAGCTTACGTCTGTCTCCCTCCCTATCACCATCTCTCTCTCTCTCTCTCTCTCTCTCTCTCTCTCTTTCTCCCTCCCTCTCTCTCTGCTACCCTGCTGTCTCTTTCTCATCTTGCATGTATGCTATACACAATTATGTGACCTTTTCATGCTGTGAGAATTCTGTCCATGTCACCTATCTCTCTAGTTCCTGAACTCCTCCTATTTAGAGAAACAAAACCGTGGTATATGGTGCCCACGTCTATACAGAGCACACTAATGGGGTCATCAGTAACATGCTACCCTTCTTTTGCTGGAGCAGGAAGTCCTTCCTTTGGGATGGATCTTGAAGACAAACTAGATAGAGGCTATACAGACACCTCTCAGAACTCTTAGCTAATGAGCAAGAAGGATGGAAGGTGGGGTTATCTCACACACAAAACTGCAATTTCGAATGAGATTGACTAAAATGGTAAGCAAAAACAGAAACAAAACAAAACAAAACAAAAAACCCCCATCAGATAAAATTGTCATTATCCCCATTGAGGAAAACAAAAACGGAAGTTTCCTTAAAGAACTCTCATCAGTGTTGGGTGCCATGTTTCCCACATCTTATAGGAGATGTCTGCAAAGTGTGTACATCACTAAGGACTTTTTCCAGAAGTGTAGAAAATGTAGAAGAGAGACAGGAGATATTAGAATGCAGGCGTCAAGAGGCAATCATCTTGATCTTTTCTAGTTGTTGGTAACTGGGAATTACATTCTGTCTTCCACATACTACAAAGTAGCTTGGATTTGAGTAGTTCATTTGTAAGAATGCTTCTAATTCAACCTAATTACCTCTCCTCCCCTCCCCTCCCCTCCCCTCCCCTCCCCTCCCCTCCCCTCCCCTCTCCTCCCCCTTCCCCTCCCTCTCCTCCCCCTCCCTCTCCTCCCCTCCCCTCCCTGCTTCCTCCCCTCCTTCTTTCTTTACTTTAGTGAAGATAGGATCTCACATAGTCCAGGCCTCACACTTACCATGTAGCCTAGGCTGAAGCTGGTCTTGAACTCCTGACCCTTCTGCCTTTACTTCCCATGTGCCTGAGTGCTATGCTTACAAGGTTTGCCGCTATGCTCGGATTTTTTTCCTTTTAAAAGAGTTGCTTTCTTTTTAATTGTGTCTGTGTCCGCATGTGGTATGGCAGGTGAGTGCTGGTGCCTCAGAGGCCCTGGAACTAGAATTACAGGTACTTTTGAACTGTATGAGTACTGGAACTTAATTCGAATATTCTGCATCTCTTGGCCCAAATTTTAAATTAATTAATTAATTAATTTCTGTAAGTAAGTTTTAATAATGTCAGAAAATACTTATATAGACCAGACTTCACTCTAAATGCTTTATGTATCCAGTGCTCAGAAGGACTGAGATTTACAGGTGAGTAACCAAGTATGGGAAAGCATATGGAATTTGCTTACAACCAAACAATAGAGACATAATTTGTAGCACAGCAGTGTGTCTCTGCAGTCCTTGTACTACTAATGTTTTCCTTCTGAGAGATGCCCCTAGTCAGGAAGATCGAGGATACTAAGCAAGTCTATTAACTTTGTAAAGTGTTTTTTAAAAAACAGAAATGGGAAGTTACAAATGACCCGAAGGACAGCCTCATACTCAAAACTTTATAGCTGTCACTTTGTCACCTGCTTTCGAAGGCGACTATGTGTTGGAGCCAAGAGCAACAAGCCAACTCTAACAGTGAGGTATTGCCTCAGTAAGTGGTTTTCTTCACCCAACTGCCAAGTCAGAAGCCTGGGACCAACATGCCGTTAGTTGATACATGATTCACTTTTGCGGCAGATCGGACCCTTTTCTATAATTTTGTCAAAAAACACATTGCAATGCATGGTGAGAGCGCATTTATCTAGGATAAATTGATGCACACAGGACATCAGCCCGAAGGAGGGTGACTTGTGCTGTTTAGAATATTGTGACAATTTTGGTACAAATCCATTCTTATTTACCGGAAACAACTGCATGGTGGAAAGACTTTTTTTTTTTAATTAACTTGAGTATTTCTTATTTACATTTCGAATGTTATTCTCTTTCCCGGTTTTTGGGCAAACATCCCCCTAATCCCTCCCCCTCCCCTTCATTATGGGTGTTCCCCTCCCCGCTCCCTCCCTTGCCGTCCTCCCCCCAACAATCACGTTCACTGGGGGTTCAAGACTTCCTATTCTCAGGGAATGGATTTCTTCTGTGAAGTCACATCCCATATAATCAAATTTTAGCATAACTAAAGAATTGGGTCATGTTCTTGGAGTTCATCGCAGGACACTTGGCACACAACCGCAAGATGTGCACAACACACATAGCTACCATCTGTCTGTTGTACACACTGAGATCTGCAGAGCAGGTCTGCCGTCATAGACTCTCATATGCCTCCACCTGGGTCTCCTATACATTTCACACACTGGTAACAAATACTTCACGCATGAATGGGGCAGCTTTGTGAAAGCCACCCATTGTATGTTGTCATGGCAGCTGAAGGGGATCAGATATACTACGTTGAGATATGTCCCTTTAAACAAAGATTCTTTTGAACTGGAGATGCTTTGTAAACTGAAGCAAACACAGGGAATTCTTGGCACCGCCCTGGTCTGCATAAAAGCAGGACATAGGTTTCCCTTTTATTAAAGAAAGTCTGGTTTTGTGCTAGGATTGTTCACTTGTAAATGGATCCTTCAGTGCTGTGAAGAAAGAGTTACTCAGGAGATAACACATCACTCAAGAGGACGCAATTCTGTATAACAAGGCTTACTACGCAATGCATTCCCTACATGTATACTCCTCACACTCTGTACCGGCTGGTTTTGTGTGTCAACTTGACACAAGCAGGAGTTAGCACAGAGAAAGGAGCCTCAGTGGAGGAAATGCCTCCATGAGATTCAGCTCTAAGACATTTTCTCTATTAGTGATGAAGTGGGGAGGGCCCATTGTGGGTGGTGCTGTCCCTGGGTTGGTGGTCTTGGGTTCTACAAGAGAGCAAGCTGAGCAAACCAGGGGAAGCAAGCCAGTAAGACCACCTCCAGTAAGACCACCTCTGTGGTCTCTGCATCAGCTCCTGCTTCCTGATCTGTTTGAGTTCCAGTCCTGACTTTCTTTGATAATGAACAGCATTGTGGAAGTGTAAGCTGAGTAAACCCTTTCCTCCCCAACTTGCTTCTTGGTGGTGATGTTTATGCAGGAATAGAAACCCTGACTAAGACACCGCCCTATAATTTCCTGAACAAAACACCAATGGCTTATGCTCTAAGATCAAGAATCGACAAATGGGATCTCATAAAACTGCAAAGCTTCTGTAAGGCAAAGGACACTGTGGTTAGGACAAAACGGCAACCAACAGATTGGGAAAAGATCTTTACCAATCCTATAACAGATAGAGGCCTTATATCCAAAATATACAAAGAACTCAAGAAGTTAGACCGCAGGGAAACAAATAACCCTATTAAAAAATGGGGTTCAGAGCTAAACAAAGAATTCACAGCTGAGGAATGCCGAATGGCTGAGAAACACCTAAAGAAATGTTCAACATCTTTAGTCATAAGGGAAATGCAAATCAAAACAACCCTGAGATTTCACCTCACACCAGTGAGAATGGCTAAGATCAAAAACTCAGGGGACAGCAGATGCTGGCGAGGATGTGGAGAAAGAGGAACACTCCTCCATTGTTGGTGGGATTGCAGACTGGTAAAACCATTCTGGAAATCAGTCTGGAGGTCCCTCAGAAAATTGGACATTGAACTGCCTGAGGATCCAGCCATACCTCTCTTGGGCATATACCCAAAAGATGCCTCAACATATAAAAGAGACACGTGCTCCACTATGTTCATCGCAGCCTTATTTATAATAGCCAGAAACTGGAAAGAACCCAGATGCCCTTCAACAGAGGAATGGATACAGAAAATGTGGTACATCTACACAATGGAATATTACTCAGCTATCAAAAACAACGAGTTTATGAAATTCGTAGGCAAATGGTTGGAACTGGAAAATATCATCCTGAGTGAGCTAACCCACTCACAGAAAGACATACATGGTATGCACTCATTGATAAGTGGCTATTAGCCCAAATGCTTGAATTACCCTAGATCCCTAGAACAAAGGAAACTCAAGACGGATGATCAAAATGTGAATGCTTCACTCCTTCTTTAAATGAGGAAAAAGAATACCCTTGGCAGGGAAGGGAGAGGCAAAGATTAAAACAGAGACTGAAGGAACACCCATTCAGAGCCTGCCCCACAGGTGGCCCATACATATACAGCCACCCAATTAGACAAGATGGATGAAGCAAAGAAGTGCAGACCGACAGGAGCCGGATGTAGATCGCTCCTGAGAGACACAGCCAGAATACAGCAAATACAGAGGCGAATGCCAGCAGCAAACCACTGAACTGAGAATAGGATCCCCGTTGAAGGAATCAGAGAAAGAACTGGAAGAGCTTGAAGGTGCTCGAGACCCCAAAAGTACAACAATGTCAAGCAACCAGAGCTTCCAGGGACTAAGCCACTACCTAAAGACTATACATGGACTGACCCTGGACTCTGACCTCATAGGTAGCAATGAATATCCTAGTAAGAGCACCAGTGGAAGGGGAAGCCCTGGGTCCTGCTAAGACTGAACCCCCAGTGAACTAGACTATGCGGGGAGGGTGGCAATGGGGGGAGGTTTGGGAGGGGAACACCCATAAGGAAGGGGAGGGGGGAGGGTGATGTTTGTCCGGAAACCGGGAAAGGGAATAACACTTGAAATGTATATAAGAAATACTCAAGTTAATAAAAAAAAAAAAAAAGAAAAAAAAAGAAAAAAAAAATTCCCAAGCAAAAAAAAAAAAAGACACCGCCCTATAACTTAGCATTCACTGAAGCCCAGCCCTCTGCCCTTGCTTTGTCTTTTTTCCACATTTTATTGCTCTCTGTTTACCACGTGGTATAGGATCCTCCAGGTCTAAGGGCCTCTTTGGAGCTTTTCACTGTTCCCTCACATTAGCCTCATCCATGCGCTTATGAAATCAACATTTCCCCCCCAGTGACTCTGTCACTTATCCATTTAATTCACAGCCTTCAGTCACAGAGTGGAAGAGGACTCCCCTTAAGGGTAAATTCCATCATGTTCTAGAAACTTCTACCTGTGCAGCTGAGTACCTTCCATCCTTCGATAAGAGCAGTAGCAGCTGTCTGTCGTATTCTGCAGCTTCTCTGAGGAAACCATTCACAAAGAAATGAAGATGGATTAAGTATATGTCACATAAATATGAACAACACTCGGAAGAGTTAACCCCTTAATGACTCTAGGGATGTTTCAGCCAGTTCGAAGGTTCAGAGGAGAGTTTTTTTTATAGTTTTGTTTATGTATTAGAAACACTAAAACTAAGGAGGAGATGGTGGCCAAACTGGTCATTTTCACAATGGGAAAGACAGTCAACTGAACTAACTGCTGCTGTACAGGATCGCACACCAACAGACAGAAACAGTTTCGCAATGTTACCACTTCTGGGGACTCTTCAGAATTATTAAATAGTACAGGGAGTGAGAAATGAGAATCAGATATCCCAGAGAGGTATCTGGGCATGCCTTCCACCCCAGTCTCCTCCTTCCGTCACACTTTACCATATCACTTCCCACCTGTATTGGTACAAAAGCTTCCTCCCTAGTCTGTCTGCTTCTGGAATCATCTCCCTCCAGTCGGAGCTGTGTGCTGTTACCAGTTTAATCTTCTTTTAGTTCCGAGATTATTACAATCCCTTTTAAAAACCACTAACGGCTTCCTGCTGCCTGTAGATAATATTTGGAAGCTCTAATCTGGTCCACTAGGATTTAGCCACAGATTGTCAGGGTTTCCAGTTTGCAAATTACAAAGCACAAAACAAAACAATAACAACAACAGTAAAACCTCTTGTTGGTTTAAAGAAAAAAAATGGATTTGAGAAGGTGATATTATACAAATCACAGACTTGCAAGGAGGGCAACAGAAACAGGCTGGGAAGCTTGTCAATAGAGCTAGTACTCAAAAACAGGCCATCAACTAGTTGGACAAGGACCTCAGTGCTTCTGCCCCAGGTAGCTAGCACTGAAGCAGTCACCATAGCTACTGCCTTGTGCTGGAGGCATGGTGCTAGTGTCACGTGTACTCAGTTCTGTAAATGGTACCTGTACCACACAGTTCAAGGGATGCTTTCTGCCTGGTTTCTTGCATCAGGGGCTTCCTATTGAAACTCAAGGTAATGGAATTTCAGATCATTGCCCATGACCTACTGCAAGGAATGTTGGGAAGGTAATTGGCTCCATCTTTAAGAATTTCATGGGATATTTTTTTTATACATGTATCATGTTTTTATTTCACCTGTCACTACCTTCCATTATCCCCCCCCCCCACCATCCCCTGTTGCTGGTAGCCCTTCCCCCACTTGCCCCCTTCTCCTTTTGTGACACTTAAGCTCCTTCACTTTCTCCTGTTCCTTTCTCTGGTTCAAAGGTGAAAGGAATCTGGGAAGTCCTTACAGTCAAAGGGAAGAGATTGAAGATGCACAGTAAATGATAAATATTCAGGAGAGCCATCCTAACTTAATATTTTGCTGGTAACAACCTGTCATACAAAAAAAAAAAGCAAAAACAAAAATCCTTAATACTAAAAGAAATGAACAAAATTAAATAAATAGACAACCTCCCCCCACCCCGCCCCAACAAACTGTCAGTCTTTGTTTAGTTTAGCAAACATGTAATGGTTCCCATATGCTAAGCTCTCTACTAGGCAGTGAAAATAGAGCATGAGTCAGTATTCCTATGAGATTTTAGCCTGGGTTGGACAGTCACAAAGTGTGTGCTACAGCAGTGTAAGCATAGCTAGCTTTGGGAATGCCTGCATTAGCTGGGTGGTGACAGACAGTGCTTCTGCCATCACAGGGGCAGGTTCCCCTTCTAGGTGTATCTCCTATTCTGCTCATCTATGTAACCATGTGGTGTGTGCTTTCCACCCACACTGTATTTTTTACACCTTTCTACTGGCATGTCCCCTGCCTACCTGGCTTGTGGACCTACCTTTAGACTCTGCCTGGATCTTTCTTTGTGACTTTGTGCAAGTGGGGTGTTCTCTTCCTGGAGCCCATCTCCTCCGGCAAGGCCTCTGCTGACCTACTGCTCGGCTGCAGCTCTGATCAGTGATGTTTAGCTGCCTCTGCTACTAGCTTCATTTCCGATGTGCAGTCTGAGCAACCTGTAAGTGGCATTGACCTGTCTCTGGCCTCTAGCCATTGTGTGTGTGTGTGTGTGTGTGTGTGTGTGTGTGTGTTTACTGATCTTCTGTTTCCTTCCTACATATTTTGGTAGTTTTATTTGACTGTCTTGGTCAAATAATAAATGATAGCTATTTTTTTTTTCTGGCCACAATTGGGTGTGCACAGGAGCATACATCGATGTACAAGTGCATGACATTTCAAGTTCTTAAAGCATCATCTGGGTGAAGCCTAAACTATGCATATTGTCATGGACCAGCAGAACAGCTACATGCTGGCCCAGAAATAGATTTTTCTTTTCCTGTCCACTTCTGAACCTACCAGTAGGGAAACCACAAAGCATGGATGGACAGTTTGAGCTTTGGCATTGCAGAATTGGTGTTGCATGGCTAGCCTTGTGTCTTTCTCTCCTGTAACTTGTGAGTTCCCAGAGGCAAGTGTCTCTGATTCATTATGGAAGGACTCAAAATCTCCATCAAACGGTCTCCAGCTCAACAAACAGATGTCGAATACATAAATAATTGAAATAAATGGTCTTCTTACTAATAAAGCAGTTGGCAGCTTGGCTTTCACAGGACGACTTGACCTACTTAGTACTTTCATGACATACACGGTCTCAACAGCTATCTGACTGCCTTCCAAGGGCGGAAGTGGATGGCAGGTGTGGGTTCTGGCCTGTTGGTTTGCTGGCAGGTAATAGTAAAGAGTGCTGGTGTGGGGAAGAGAGACTCAGCAGCACACTGGCTTCCATGCCTTATTTATGTGGGTTTTTATGAGACTAGTTTACCCAGTAGAAATACAACTATGACTTCATAATGGTTGCTTCTTTTTTTTCTTTTTCTTTCTTTCTTTTTTTTTTTTTTTGGAGCTGGGGACTGAACCCAGGGTCTTGTGCTTGCTAGGCAAACGCTCTACCACTGAGCTAAATCCCCAACCCCATGGTTGCTTCTTGAAATGTGCTGTCACTGCCTCAATCCATAGGAAGATGTGCCTTCCACCCACTGTTTAAACACAAAGTATTCACCTATTCATGTTCATAGAGCAAGCATGTTAGTTGTAGTAGAAATTTGATTTATTTCTGCATCCTCAATATCTGTAAAGGTATTAATTCCAAGAACCCATGCTGATACCAGAATCAGAGACTATCTAAAGGTCTTGTATAAAATGGTATGATATTTATATTAACTTATACATACCTTCTTTAAACCACCTATAACCACTTAAAACATGACACATATGTAATTGCTACCTGAATCATTGTTACACAGTATTGTCTGGGGAATTATGAGCAAAAAAATACTATATCTGTTTAGTACCAATACTTCCCCCTGCCTAATTTTTTTTTTTTCGGAGCTGAGGACCAAACCCAGGGCCTTGCGCTTGCTAGGCAAGCGCTCTACCACTGAGCTAAATCCCCAACCCCACCCCCCACCCTCCCCCGCCTAATTTTAATCTGAGGTTGATGGAAGCACAAACCAGATAATAGAAACAGAACCTATAAAATGGAGTAGAAGCAATGGAGGTGGAAGTGAAGAGAGTTGACTCCTCCGTTATGGTGATAGTGACCGTTGGGGGCCACAGGCCTACATATTTCAACAAATTGAACTTTGCGGTTTCAATAGAGCTTGCCCTGCTGCTCTTGGCTCTCCTTTGCCCAATGCTGTGGTTTGAATGAGAATAGCTTCTGAGACCAATGTGTTTGAATACTTGGTCCCCAGTTGGTGGGACTGTTTAGGAAGGATTGGTGTTGCCAAGTCACCTGGGGCCAGTTTTGAGGTTTCAAATAACATTCCCAGTGTGCTCTCTGCCTCTTCCTCATGAATAGAAGTGTGAGCCCCTGCTGGTCCAGCTGCCCTGCTCCTGTCACCTGCTTCCCACTATCTCTTCCCTGCCATCAAGGACTCTAACCCTTTGGGAGTAGAAGCCACATTAAATGCTTTCATTCATAAGTTGCCCTGGTTTGGGTGTTTTATCACAGAAATAGAAAAGTGTCGCCTCGAGTGTCAGTTTTCTGATTCATTCTGTGTGGAACTTTCTACCTTAAACATGTATCTAAGAGTGCTGTCAGATTGCCTGTTAGAATCATTTATTAGTCCTTAGTCTTCAACACCAACATTGTTTAAGTCATGGGAAGCATTCAATCAACTTTTAGTGAATCGGTCAAAGTGAAAACCACCACAAATTGGTGTCATAATAGAATCAGAAGGTCAAACGTCCCCCCAGTACTGCTCTTATTCCCTTTCCTCAAAGACCGATGCTTTCCTCTTCATCACTGCACAGGGAATGTCTGGAGCTTCTGATTTATTTATTCTGACCCAGAGGCTCACACTGTAGCCCAGGTTGGTCTCGAACTCGGTCTCCCTGCCTCCATCCCACAGGAACAGCACTACTAACGCACACCAGTGCAACCAGTCTCCTCAAACTCCTCCTTCTGCCCGGCAACTCCTTCCCAAAGCAGCTCACTTATTTACATTAAGAAGTGTAACTTTTTGGCTTGCTCGTTCCTTCTCTCCTCTTTACACACGCGAGCCTGTCTTCCACATGAGATTCTGAGCCCATTCCTTATCTCGGAAGAGACACTGCTTCTTACATTATCCATTCTGCTGTATCTGCAGTTTCCAGCCGGCCCACATCCTCTCCAGCTATGGCACCTTCTGTTTCCTTCCTCCCGTTGGTTGTCACATTCTTTGATGAATGGCTGCACTCTCTTGCCTTATGGTTGTTTGCAACTCTCTATGGTAGGGACTGCGTCTGTTTTTGCCAATGTAGCAGCAAACAGCTCCATGGCTAAACTCAGCAGATATCTTCTCGTCCTTATTTCCATCCCCCTTTCTGACACATTTCAGCCTCTGCAGAACTGTCTCCAGTCTTTGATTCTCAGCACCATCGTCTCTCTTACCCTGTCATCGCTCTTCCTGTCTCTCCAAATCTCTGCCTTTGTCTAGATTACTTTTTGTTTAACTGCGTACCAGTTGGTACCCTTCATCTTTTGCCTCTTTTCCTTTCTCCCCATAACATATGCTCCCTAGAAAAATCACAGCATGTGAAGCTCTCACAGTTTAACTCCGGACTTTCCTACCTGACTCAGTCAGAAGGTTTTTTTTCCATATTAAAGTCCATCTACCAAAGTGGCAAACCATAGGGTGGCAGTTCAGAGTACACGCGTTTTTCTGTTCCCCAAGAACATGCTACCTATTGCCTGCAATGTCAATTTCTGTTTACTTATCTTCCCCCAAATAGAATGGAAGATTTTGCCAGTTCTTGTGCCCTGGCAAGTGCCTGGCACAGAAGAGGTATTTCAGTGTTTGGTGAAAGAAGGAAAATATGAGCTCTCTACTTGAACTAGTCTGGAGATTGACAGTAGATCTTGTTCATCCAGGTTTGTGCTGTTGATTTGAGATTCTGGCCCACTTCCTCCACCCCACCAGCTCCATTCTGCTAGCTAAGGCTGCCCTAGTTCTCGGGAACACCTGTACCGTGTTTCCAGCTGTTTTCCCCAGTGCTCCCTCTTCCTGCCATTCATCAAACACACGTTCATGTGCCACTAAGTACACCTGTGAGACATACGGTTCTATTTTCTTGTTCCTGTAGTCTACTGCTCAGATTCGATTATAACACAAACAACATACTCAAAGATGCATGTGTCTCATATGTATACATCTAAAGTGGTTTTTGTAATAGTTAGACACCAAGATGACCCAAATGTTCTCACAACACCCTGTGTGTCTCCATGGTGCAAGAAGATTGGTCTCTGAGACCAGAATTTGACAGATGCAATGAGGAACTGCTGCCAGCCTCAGGTTATAAAAACAAGGCAGCTCTCTCTTTTCTCTCCCTCTGCACCGAATGCCCCCCTCATTTGTAGGTGAAGTTTCCTTCCATGGAGAGACTCACACGAGAGTAAACTGGGGTCTTTGACTGACAGCTCCTTGAGTTTAGAAGTAGATCCACAGCCTCACACCCCTGCCAACCAGTCTTAGAGAAAAACTTTGACAGTAGACCTATGAGAAAATGGGAAGACCCACAAAATCGCAACAGGATGGCTGTCCGTCAGACACTGCCACAAAATGACGATTTTTTGTTGTCTGAAGCTGTTAGGCTATGGGTAATATTGTATACAATAGTAGTATACAATGCTCAGAACCTGTGCACTTCTCCACATCTCCTCGTATCCTGTCGTATGTCTGAGCCTCACCTGATCTGTCCTCACACAGCACCAGAGGACACGAATATTGACATCCGCCATTTTCCTCAGGATGTCCTCCCATCCTAACCACCCTTTCTACCTGTATCCTCTAGTCAGCATCTTCACTTCCGTAAAGCCTAGCTGGCCACACCTCCTAGTTGGGGGAGGGCCTTCTTGTCTGAAGAACTTACACAGCTACATTTGCTCTTTTTCTGCATGTAGCTGCTCTTGTCTGGGATGTCTCCATCTGAGTGGTTGTCTCACTCTGGGAACTGATTCACCCGGTGTAGAGAACATAGAAATGTCTGTTGAATGACATCATTATTCTTAGACACTGTATTGCTATCCCTTAGCAGGTTGGCTTTTGTCCTTATGCTTTCTCCCTTATGCTGAACAGGGGAAGCATCTGGATTTCACCATCTGTGCCTAGTTGTTGGCCTTCTCATCTGCTTCAGGGTCCTGTCTTCAGTGATGAGGCTTCCAAGATTGGTTCCTGGACAGTAATGGCTTCCACAGTTCTTTGATTTCCTTGACCACTCTGAAGAAGTGGGACACCTTGTGATTCCATGGTCTCATCATTTCCACAGTCACACATGAAGAATAGAGCTTTCCTACTGAGCCTTAGACTTGGGTTTTAATTTTTCAAACTATTTGAAAGTCTAAATAAACTTCCCCCTGCAAGCTTCCCTTTCATCAACTTCCACGACTCACTTCTTAACAGGAAGATGCTAATACTTGAAAATGATTATACGAATGAGCAAACGAATTCGCTTTGCTTTTGGCTCCAGCACTGTATTTGAAGTGAAAGCAACTGCATCCAATTCTTTTTCCACCTCAGTTGTGAAATTAAGGTACATATTTTATTTTATAGTTCTGCAGGGGAATGGGGAAACTGCCAGAGTAAATGGGAAATCGGATCAAGAAAAGGACATTAAAAAAAAGACCATATACATGGGAATGGGTGAGGAGATTTCTTCAGTGTTTGCGTCAGGCATTTGGTGCTTAAAGAGCAGCATATAACAAGCCTATTTTTCAAGAAAAATCTACTTAGCCAGACTTGTAAAGAGGTGAGTGTGAAAATCACTCTCGGTACTTTGAAGGAATTAAATTTGAGGTACCAGATGGTGACTGGGACTCGCATGGCTTCAATTAATATGGAGGGGATAAAGCACATTTTATGGCAAAATATTTAAATTTTCCTATTTGTGTGTCATGTCAGTGGACCAATGCCTCAAGCTTAAAAAAAATGAAAAACTACAAAGAGAGCGGGAAAAGAAAACAGACTGTAAGGCCATGTTTGCAAAAGACAAACCTGACAAAGGCCATCTCAAACACACCTATAATTACCAACCTAAAGATTGCTTAGAACTTAGCAACTAGAATACAAAACATACAGCAAAATGGGCAACAGATGTGAACATATGTCATCCCAAAATACGTATAATGAGAGCATGAATATGTATATGCAACAGACACACACAGTTATATATACTGTAGACCTACATATGAGTCAACCAACAATAATCTATCAGCATACACCCAGGAGAGTGGCCAAAACCTAACTGATAGTACCAACAGGGAGACCTCTTAGAGCTCATGAACTGGCGTGAGCTCTTCTGCCGATAGGAAGGCAAAGTGGTAGGTCCCTTGGAAAATGCAGCACTTGGAGGCTAGTGTGGTCATTTTGTTCAAAGCTAGTGATGTTCTAGTTGGAGGAGCCAGCAGTCATATTCTTTGATATTTAATGAAAACTTGAGTCTAATAACAAACCTGCATACAGGTATTGTAGGAGTTCATAATTGTCAATACTTGGAAGGACCTAAAAGGTCCTTCAATAAATGCATAAAGATGAAGGTCATGCCTTTATATTACAAGGTGTTTTGGGCATGAAAAGAAGGAGATTAAGCTATAAGGTAGAACATTAACTTCTTCTAGGGATGAGCCTCCTTATTTGGTTGTCTGGTGCTGGCCGCAAATACACCACAAATAAGAGAGATTCACCAGGTTATACTTACATGGTTTTGTATATATGCATCCATACATATGCATATGCATAACAATGATAATCAAAGAAAAGGCAGCTATCGATTTTAGTGTGAAGGGACATAGGAGTTGTTCAAGCGATGGTAGCTGGGATTGGAGGGACAAGAGAAAGTGATATAATTATTTCAATTAAAAGCATAGTTTAAAAGTCTCTGAAAAAAGAAGGTAGAGTAATGTTAATTACTAATCTAAACAGGTGTACAATGCACAATTCCAATACGTGGCATGCTGGAGAAGGCAAAACTATTGAGGAAATTTACAAGAAAAATCTATCAGTGCTTGTCATAGGCTGGGATGAGGTATTCTCCATGATAGAGCACAGAAGATATTTTAGTGGTAGGATAATATTCTGTATGATAATAAAATAGCTTTTAGACATTAGTACACCTATCAAAAGTCAGAGAAAAATCTGGGTTGGGTAATGTTGGTGTAATCCCAGAACTTGGAAGGCTGATGCACAAGGATCTGGAACTTGAAGCCTACCTTGACTATGTAACAAGTCTCAGGTCAGTGTGACTCTGTCTCAAAAATCCCTAAACCCAAACCTAAATAAAAACAGAATATTCAATATCAAGAATGAACCCTGGTGAGGTTGTGGATTTCTGGTATAAGTTCATCAGTGGTAACAAAAGTGCTACATTGAGTGGTTTATTGATACCCAATATTGATTTAATATTATTGATTGATTGATTGATGCTAAAAGCACTACTGAGGGTTAGGCTGGTGAGATGTAAAGAATCTTTCCACCAAGGTTGATGAGATTGACAGCCGGAGTTCAACCTCTTGGATTCATTTGGCGAAAGAAGAGAACTGATTCCTGCAAGTTGTTGGATGAAGGCATAGTGCAAGCTACACCCCACCCTGATCTCCCCATAACAGATATATAAATGAAAAGAGATTAAAGCAAGAAAAGGGAAAAAATGGAGCTGGCATAGAGACCAGTGATATATGGAATGCTTGCCTAGCAAGTACAAGGCTCTTGATTTGATCCCCAGCATGGTCACTGCTCCTTTGAAGAAAAGAAGAAAACAAGTCGAACACACCAGAAACAAGAAAACACACCAGAAAAGAGGGTAAAGGATTGATTTTCATTCGCTTGAAAGTTGTCAGAATATGGAGCTGGACAGCCAGTTTGCTTCTCAGCACTCACATGAGGGCTCACAAGTGCCTGTAACTCCAACTCCAGGGGAGCCAACATTCTTTTCTGGATGCTTTGAGCACTTCCACTCACTTGCACATGCACACAAACAGAGACCGATAGACAGACAGACAGACAGACAGACAGACACACACACACACACACACTTTAATAATTGTGCCAATGTGGTAGTGCACCCAGGAGGGAGAATCAGGAGGATTTTTGTGAGTTTGAGGCCAGTCTAGTCGACATAGCAAGTTCCATGCCAGTCAAGCCTACAGAGTGAAATTTTGTCTCACATAAAAGAAAATAAGCATTTTCCTCTTAATTTGCTTTTATTTTTTTAAGGAAACACTAATATAATCTAGTCTCATTTATTGAGAACACAAGTGTTTGGGTCATGGACTTTCCATTTGTTAGGTTATATTTCCTGCTTCCGTTTTACTTGTCTTTTTTTTTTTTTAACCTCTGTATTTATCAAGTCTTTACCTCACCTTGCCCTTTCCCCAAATAATTTGTTTCTCTGAATATATTTAAATTGTGTATCAAGTACATTACTATTTTATTTTTATTCATCATCATATTTATTTGTTTTTTTGTTTATTTATTTATATTTTTATATTTTGAGACAGGGTTTATATGTCTGTGTAGTCCTGGCTGTCTTAGAATTAGCTCAATAGATCAGGCTATCTCTTAAACTCAGAGATCTGCCTCCTGAGTTTTGAGATTAAAGATATATGTCACCACTGCCTGGGTCTTACTTTATTTCAGGTTTTTGAGACAGAGTTTCTCTGTGTAACAGCCCTGGAGGTTACCAGACTCTGCCTCCTGAGTGCTGGGACTAAACTAAAAGCACCACCATTCCTGGCTATGTTATTATATTTTACATATAAAAATTTTGATAATTTTATACATGGTACTGTACTTTCATCATTCCTATCTCTCTTTCTCTCCAATTCCTCTTGTGCCCTCTATCTCCATGAATTTCTGACATTTTTCCTTTTATATATATATATATTACTAATAGTATTATTTAGTATTTTTATATATTACTATACTAAATAGTACTAATATTAATAAATGCATATATACTAAATATGTAAAATAAAGGAATTAATATTATATATATTTGAGTTCATTTAGTAATGCTCATATGTATATGTGCAAATATGTATATATATTTCCATATGTGTATATATATAAAGAGAGATTGAGCACTTGGTATTGTATAATCTATCAAGGGGGCTCATGCCTGGAGAAGACTAATTCCCCCTCTATCAACAGACATTAATCACCGCACCCTATTAATCTTAGACTGAGGCTCCATGAACTGTGCTCTGTCGGCTTGGGCATGTCTACTGCTCAAGTCTTGTTTACACAACCATACTGTTGAGATTTCATTAGCGCAGCTCCCCTTTTATGTCTGGAAGACACAGTCTAGTAGCAGTTATCTTGGTTCTTTGGCTCTTACAATTTTTCTGTCCCGTTTTCTACGATTTTGCCTTACAGTGGTGTAGCCACTGTATTGTGAGTGTATCAATCGCCATTGAAAACGCCACTATCAGTTGTTCTTGGCATGTTGACCAATTGTGCTGTTCTGTAATTATTCTATATCTAAAGCCAGCATCTTCGCTGAAGGATGAGAGCTACACTTACCTGTGCATAAAAGGATAGACATTTAGGATGAAGTTGGGAACTACACTGGCTAGCGAGAATAGCAATAATGGGTATTCTTTTCGGGTCTATGACCTTACCAGCCACTGGTAATTGGCTAGGTTTACCGTATTAAGCATAATTCTTTTCTAATTGACTAAGTTTACCATACAAGGCATAACTTTCTCCCTGAGTTGTTCATAAATCCAATTAGATAGCTGTTGGCTATTGCCAAGATATGAGTCCACTACTGTACCCTGTTGTATATTTCCTGTGCTTGTCATTGCCATAGTTCAAGTCCTTAAATACTGGGTAGGATTATTGACTGCTTTCCTCCCTTGGCAGTGATTGGATTTCTTTTGGAGTAGGTATTTTTCAGGTATGTGTGTGTATTTTATTTTATTATCATATAATTTTTGGTGTAATTTACCCCATCAGTTTTATCTCTCCTCCATTTTTATAAAAGTTATTTTTATTTAGTTTTCATTTTATGTATTGAAGTATTTAGTCTGCATGCATGACGAGCACTATGTGGGTGTCTGGTACTTGTAGAGATTAGAAGACAATGTCAGTTTTCCTGAAATTGGAGTTAAAAGTAGCTATCAACAGTCACATGGATGCTAGAAACTGGACCTGGCTCCTCTTCTTAAACCCTGAGCTATCTCGTTAGTCCTGCCTTCCATCCTTTCCCCCAGCCCCAAACCTAGGAAGTCTCTCAGTAAAGGATGAAAGCAGGAGTTGAGTGATCCAGTTCATTTCTGACACTTTTGCTGTATTTTTGGTTCAGATCCTGAGGGTGTGTTTTCGTCTCACTTCCCCACCTCCGTATGACCCAGCAGGAGGTATGATCCTTTTAAATAAAAATCGTAGCTGCAGGGTTTTGCTATGACCTCTCCGCTAGCATCTCATCTTACTCCAGATAAAATACAGTTCTAACTGAGGGGTGTTGCGTCTCATGACTGTAACCCTAGCACTTGAGAGGCAGACACAGGAAGATCAGGAATGCTAATCCAGCATTAGCGCCACAGTGAGACTGATATCATCCAGGTCTACAGGAGAGAAGAAAGAAAACAAAAACAGCACAACCAAGAATACCCAGAGTCCTCAAAACAGTCTTTACATCATACACTGGAGTCAACTCAGCTCCCTGGAAACACCCTCGCTGACCTTGTTTGTGGGACTGTATGGCACCTTTTTGCCCTGTAGTTTTATTTATAGCACCTATACCCTGCCCCCAATATACTAGAACCCCTTCTAGAAGGTAAACACTATGAGAACAGGAACTACATATCCTTATAAAAATACCAGCCTTATGATACAAATCATATGTCAGAATTCACAGTTAAATGCCCTATACGATAAATTAAAGTATGATACAGAGTTGTATAGCCATGGCTACAGTCTAACTTTATAGTTCTGTCATTGTGTACAAGAGAAATTCTGCCAAAAGTGTAACACAGGACAATCAGGAGTTAGAGGACTGACTGGGTTACACACCTAGACAATCTACACACACACACACACACACACACACACACACACACAGAGACATGGAGGGTAGAGACAGAGACAGAGAGAGACAAAGACACAGAGAGACAGAGACAGAGACAGAGAGAAGCACTTCTTCGCCATCACCTCCCATGTCCCTGTTCTCTCTAGCCTTTGGCAACACTCATCTTTGTATCTATTTATTCTTGCCCGTCACTTACACATTTACTGTAAATGGAATAGCACAGCATGTGGTCTTTGTCACCTTTCATTTCTTGTTATGCTTCAGGGTTCATCTGTACTATAGTAGTGTGCGTTGATATTTTGTCACCGCAATATCCCATAATAGCTTATGCCATATTTTGTTTATTCACCACTTTATAGGCCCTGCATTGATTTCCGTTCCTTTGGCTACTATGAATAATATTGCCATGAACATTCATGTACAAGTCCCTGTGTGGGTGATTCTTTTCAATTCTCATAGGTAGACACATTGATGGCAATTTCTGGGTTATATAGCCATCCTATTCTTAATCAGTTGACAAACCAGAACATCATTTTTCATAGTGGTTATAAGAATTTAAGTTTCTAGTCTGGAGTATAGCTAAATGGTATACTATCTACCATGCATGTGACCATGAGGTGACTCCCACAATATTTCCTTTCTTTCCCAGTAACATGCTGACTGAGGGTTCCACGTTCTCTACAACCCTAGCAACATTTAAAATTTTCTAGCAATCCTAATACCCCACTGGTGTAAAATAGTGGTATTTCACTGTGGGCTTGTTTTCCATTCCTCTGCTAAATAAGCATACCAAGATATCTTTTCTCCTGCTTATGGGCCATTTGTATTTCTTTGCTGGAGAAACACCTATTCCAATCTTTATCTGATGTTTGCACTAGGTCATTTTCCCATTTATCATTGATTTGTACGATGTCTTTATACATTCTAGGCATGTTACTTCTCAGGTATATGATTTACATCATTTTCCTCCCTTTCTTTTTCTTTTAGAAGCAGGGTTTTATCTGTGGTTCTGATGCCTAGAACTTGCTGTATAGACCAGGCTGCCCTTCAGCTCACAGAGAACAAATCACTTGTCTCTGTCTCCTGAGTACTGGAATTAGAGGCTTATGACACCATACCTAGCTTCCCCCCTCCCCCTCTCCCTCACCTTCTCCCCCTTCTTCTTCCTCTTCCTCCTCTTCTTCTTTGTTTGTATTTTTTTCTTTGTTTATATTTTGAGACCAAATTTCTCCATGTAGTTATAGCTGTCCTGGAACTATGTAGACCAGGTTGGCCTTGAAGTTACAGAGATCCATCTGTCTTTGCCTCCCAAGTGCTGGGATTAAAGACATGCATTATCACCACCTGGCTCTTTAGGTTTTTGTGGAACATTTTATATATTTCACTTATATTATATACAAGTTTTAAATTTTGACTGTATATAGTATTCTTTTTTTGTCTCTGATATATATGAAATACACACACACACACACACACACACACACACACACACACACACAGATACACACCTGAAACCATCAACTAATCCAGGATCAGAAAGTTTCACATGTATGTTTTCTACTAAGTTTCATACTTTAGCCTTAGAATTCGCTTGTTTAGTTTGTTTTCAGATAAGATGCTTCTGTATCCTTGGATCTTCCCAAACTCCTGGGCTTGTATGCACGCTTTGCAGTTGTTGGAATTATAAGCATGTACCACCATAGTTTTCTCTCTGGTCTGCTTTCGAATAGTTTTTGCATGTGATATGGATTCATTCTTTCTTTTTATATTGCATATCTAGTTGTCCAGTACTGAATTGGACAGTGCTGAAAAGACTGCTCTCTCATCACAGAATATTTTGGGTGCCTTTTTGGAAGTAACTGGCTTTAACTGTGAGGGCTAACCTCTTCAGCACCTCTAACCATATGTCCATGTCTGTCCTACCCTTTTAAAAAAAATTATGTGCTCATGTGAGTCTTGCTATATATTTATGTTTAGTACCTGAGGGCTTGTGTCTCTGCAGGTCTGAAGAGGGAGGGAGGACATCAGATTGCCTAAAACTGGAACTACAAGTGGTTGTTATATACCCAGTGTGGGTGCTGGGACCTGAACTGGGGTACTCTGCAAGAGCCACATGTGTTTGTAACTGCTGAACCATCTCTCCAACCTTTCTATCTTGTCTTCATGACTAAGCTTTGTAGTAGGTTTTGACACTGAGAAGAAATCTTCTAACTTTGTTCTCTCCAAAGATTATTTTTTTTTGTCCTAAAGTCTCTTGAGTTTCCATATGAATTTTGTGACTTGCTTGTCAGTTTCTGCAAGATGTCAGCTGAGATTTTTCTGGGGTGTATAGCTCATTTTAACAAGTTCAGTTGTGAGCAGGTATTTGCGGAATAAATGAATCTAAGCAAAGACACAAGTGACAACCACACATGGAGATGAAGGCAGGGATCAAGAATGGATCTCGATTGCTCTTTCATGAGAACTTGCTCTCTTTTGTGATACATGTTTTAGATTTACAGTTATTTAAAGTTTTTTCCCAATGGAATTTTGTCCCAAGATTCTCACAGATAACTATAATAGTGTCATCTTCACGACATTCAGAATTATAGAGACCTGTAGGTATCACTATGAAGAATTTTCTAGATTGGCTTAGTTGAGGTGGGAAAATCAACCCTTGATGTGTTCAGCATCATTCTAAGGGCCAGGGTTTTGTATGAAGAAAAAGCCAGCTGACTGCTACCATTTCTCTCTCTCTCTCTCTCTCTCTCTCTCTCTCTCTCTCTCTCTCTCTCTCTCCTTTTCTCCCTCACTGTGATCAGCCACCCATGTTCCTGTTGCCATGTTACTTTCTCCCCATGATGAACTGTATACCCTGGAACTATGAGTCATAATAAACTTGTTCTCCCTTAAGTTGCAAAACTAAATCGTTCTAAAACAGTTCTAAAACAGCCCTGCAGTTACCTTCTCTGCTTGTGTTGCATAGATGACGTCACAGTGCTATCTTGGCTTGGTTAGGACTCAACAATTGTGAAGATCTCATCTTTAATTTAGTACATGGAATAAAAACAAGCAATAGTTGAATCTGAAAATTGGCACTATTATCAATATTACCTTTCAGATAGACATTTGCTTATGAATGAACGAATCCATCTTCTGCAGGAATCAGAATGTGGACATTGTTACGTTTTTAATTAATTAATTGTGTCCGTTGTTTGAAGGTCCATGTTCTGTGTGCCAAATGAGAATGTTAGATGTCCTGCTCACTCTGCCACTCTCTGCTTTATTTCTTTGAGACAGGGTCTCTCACTGAACTTAGAACTAGGCTAGAGGCCAGTCATTTACAGTGATCCTTCTGTGTCTGACCCTTTTCCTCCCTCAGGGCTGGGGTTACATGTGTATGTGATCACATGCACCATTTTTACCTATTTTATGGAGACTCACACTTGGGTCCTAATGCATGTGCAGCAGGCACTCTTACACCAGAGCTATCTCCCAGCCCCTAGACTGTTACTTTATCTCATAGGTTGTATTATAACAAGGAAATCTTGAAATGGGTAAATATCTACGGCACATTGAATGAACTCACTCTTGTTTCATTGGTTCGCAAACTCCCTGCTCAACATCTCTTAGGAAGGAGAAAGAGGTAGTTAGTGGAATAAACAAGTGTGTAACCTCCAAGCTGACATACTCTGGGTTTAAGACTCAACTCTGTTTCCTGACTGTAGGTTTGTGATTACCTTGAGTACAGGGATATGTGAATATGTCTGTAATTCTGTGTAAAGTGTCTAGAATTGTTAAAGTACTCTATTTTTGTCTTAAGTAAACTAGGGGAAATCTAATTAAAACCTGTAACGACATGTGTCTTGCCATTACCCGAATGCTCAATTCCCTAACTTGATCTCCTGGCTCTGTCTTTTCTCAGTCTCAGTCAGTACCACCTTGTAACCACATTTCCACCACTGATGCCAAAGAAAATCAGCCCATCAAATACTCAAGGGTCAATAAAACCTGAAAAAAAATGAGTTTACTTACCTCACAGTATTGGACCATATTTCCAACATCTGGCTCTAGTGAGGGTTGCCTTGCTGCCTGACACTCACGTAGGATAGCACCATGGCAGAAGTTTATGTAACACACACACACACACACACACACACACACACACACACACACACACTCGGATAAGAACTCAGCGGACAGGAATGGAGCAGGTTTGCTCTTTTATAACAACTTCATTCCTGAAGAACAATTGGGGTCCCCTAAGAGTTACATTAATCCCTTCCAATGTACAGTCCCGTACCTAATGACGCCCCATCTATATCCGGCATCTTAAAGGTCTTAACACATTGTTAATGTCAGCACACTGGGAGCCAATCTTCCAGTTCATGAACCCTCTGTAAGGGTCTCCTTAGAGTCAGTACAGAACACACCCAGACACCAAGTTCTCAGCACAAAGGAGATTTATAACCCAAGAGGGTCAAGGAAAAGGCAGCGCTACCTTTGGGTTAGGCAAAGGCAGACAACAGGTGTTTTCAGGAGTGAGTTTTTTAAGGAGCAAAACGTAGAGGTCTGTATCAGGATGAGTTGGTAAGTTCTAATTGAATTGCTGGATCTCAGTGTTTCCACGGTGATCAGTCTCTTGATTGAGTCAGCAGTCAAAATAAGGACATGGACATTGGGGGTGGGGGGTGGACTTTAGGAATGGAGTGTAATGTTTTATCAGGGGGGAGGGAAAGGGCAAAATCTGTGGGAACCAGCTTTGCCATACTT